>NC_092089.1:4939588-5039588 GCF_045679555.1 Salvelinus alpinus | reverse complement strand
AGACTGACTTACCTCTCAGAATACAGACTGACCTACCTCTCAGAATACAGACTGACCTACCTCTCACAATACAGACTGACCCATCTCTCACAATATAGACTGACCTACCTCTCAGAATACAGACTGACCTACCTCTCACAATATAGACTGACCTACCTCTCACAATACAGACTGACCTACCTCCCACAATACAGACTGACCTACCTCTCACAATACAGACTGACCTGCCTCTCACAATACAGACTGACCTACCTCTCACAATACAGACTGACCTACCTCTCACAATACAGACACATACCTATCTCCCACAATATAGACTGACCCTTCTCTCACAATATAGACTGACCTACCTCTCACAATACAGACTGACCTACCTCTCAGAATACAGACTGACCTACCTCTCAGAATACAGACTGACCTACCTCTCAGAATACAGACTGACCTACCTCTCACAATACAGACACATACCTCTCACAATATAGACTGACCTACCTCTCAGAATACAGACTGACCAGACTGGTTGCAGATCAGACTGGCTGCAGATCAGACTGGCTGAGTCTCCAGGAACAGGTAGAGAGGTAATCACACAAACTGCTATGTGCTGAATTGCATCCACCCACCTCTCTCTGTCTGGGGTCAGATTGTGTCTCCTGGCTGAATCTCCTGGCTGAATCTCCTGGCTGAATCTCCTGGCTGAATCTCCTGGCTGAATCTCCTGGCTGAATCTCCTGGCTGAATGTCCTGGCTGGATGTCCTGGCTGAATGTCCTGGCTGAAAATCCTGACTGAATGTCCTGGCTGAATGTCCTGACTGAATGTCAATCAATCAATCAATCAATTTTATTTTATATAGCCCTTCGTACATCAGCTAATATCTCAAAGTGCTGTACAGACACCCAGCCTAAAACCCCAAACAGCTAGTAATGCAGGTGTAGAAGCACGGTGGCTAGGAAAAACTCCCTAGAAAGGCCAAAACCTAGGAAGAAACCTAGAGAGGAACCAGGCTATGAGGGGTGGCCAGTCCTCTTCTGGCTGTGCCGGGTGGAGATTATAACAGAACTATGCCAAGATGTTCAAAAATGTTCATAAGTGACAAGCATGGTCAAATAATAATCATGAATAATTTTCAGTTGGCTTTTCATAGCCGATCATCAAGAGTTGAAAAACAACAGGTCTGGGACAGGTGGCGGTTCCATAACCGCAGGCAGAACAGCTGAAACTGGAATAGCAGCAAGGCCAGGCGGACTGGGGACAGCAAGGAGTCACCACGGGCGGCAGTCCCGACGCATGGTCCTAGGGCCCAGGTCCTCCGAGAGAAAGAAAGAGAGAAGGAGAAAATTAGAGAGAGCCAAGATTTTCAAAATGTTCATAAATGACAAGCATGGTCAAATAATAATCAGGAATAAATCTGTTGGCTTTTCATAGCCGATCATTAAGAGTTGAAAACAGCAGGTCTGGGACAGGTAGGGGTTCCATAACCGCAGGCAGAACAGTTGAAACTGGAATAGCAGCAAGGCCAGGCGGACTGGGGACAGCAAGGAGTCACCACGGCCGGTAGTCCCGACGTATGGTCCTAGGGCTCAGGTCCTCCGAGAGAAAGAAAGAGAGAAGGAGAAAATTAGAGAGCGCCAAGATTTTCAAAATGTTCATAAATGACAAGCATGGTCAAATAATAATCAGGAATAAATCTCAGTTGGCTTTTCATAGCCGATCATTAAGAGTTGAAAACAGCAGGTCTGGGACAGGTAGGGGTTCCATAACCGCAGGCAGAACAGTTGAAACTGGAATAGCAGCAAGGCCAGGCGGACTGGGGACAGCAAGGTGTCATCATGCCCGGTAGTCCTGACATATGGTCCTAGGGCTCAGGTTCTCAGAGAGAAAGAGAGAACGAGAGAATTAGAGAGAGCATACTTAAATTCACACAGGACACTGGATAAGACAGGAGAAGTACTCCAGGTAACCAACTGACCCTAGCCCCCCGACACATAAACTACTGCAGCATAAATACTGGAGGCTGAGACAGGAGCGGTCAGGAGACACTGTGGCCCCATAGTCCTGGCTGAATGTCATGGCTGAATATACTGACTGAATGTCCTGGCTGAATGTCCTGGCTGAATGTCCTGACTGAATGTCCTGGCTGAATGTCCTGGCTGAATGTCCTGGCTGAATGTCCTGACTGAATGTCCTGGCTGAATGTCCTGACTGAATGTCCTGGCTGAATGTCCTGGCTGAATGTCCTGGCTGAATGTCCTGGCTGAATGTCCTGGCTGAATGTCCTGGCTGAATGTCCTCTGTGCCCCTGTTCCAATGAGATCTCAGACTCGGGCTGCCCCTGTGAGAGGGGAGGTGAGGAGAGGAGCAGCTCTACCTGCAGTCTAACATTGAGGTGTAGCCTCTCCTCTCCTTGGCTCACGACCCTGATTTCACTTCCCTCTTCTCCTGCTGCTATTTGACATGTTGGATCATGAACTGCAGTTTTATCAGAATACACAATGTCCTCCATGTCCTCTGGGGTAACTGGCCGGGGCCAGCGGGTCAGACAGAGACACACCATAAATAGATGCTGCTGCCTCATTCACATGACCAGCGTTGGCTACTTGGCTCAGCCTGTATTCACTGGGAGGGTAGAGGAGAGGAGAGGAGAGGAGAGGAGAGGAGGGGAGGGGAGGGGAGGGGAGGGGAGAGGAGAGGAGAGGAGAGGAGAGGAGAGGAGAGGAGAGGAGAGGAGAGGAGAGGAGAGGAGAGGAGAGGAGAGTCAGACACAGCATGCCTCTAGCAGGGAGAGAGAACCATAAGTTCCTTCTCCCTGCTCTGCCAGCAAGTGTTGAAGGGGTCAATTCCATTTCAATTCAGTCTCATTGCAAAGCAATGCCAGTACTGCTGAGTAACTGTGTAAACATGACTTCTCAGGATGGTAGTAAGACTTTGGTGACTGTGATGTTTCAGTCTGTTTCTACGTTGTCCTGTCTTGTTAATGTTTCAGTCTGTTTCTACTTTGTCCTGTCTTGTTAATGTTTCATTCTGTTTCTACTTTGTCCTGTCTTGTTAATGTTTCATTCTGTTTCTACTTTGTCCTGTCTTGTTAATGTTTCAGTCTGTTTCCACTTTGTCCTGTCTTGTTTATGTTTCAGTCTGTGTCCACTTTGTCCTGTCTTGTTGATGTTTCAGTCTGTGTCCACTTTGTCCTGTCTTGCTGATGTTTCCATCTGTTTCCACTTTGTCCTGTCTTGTTAATGTTTCAGTCTGTTTCCACTTTGTCCTGTCTTGTTAAGGTTTCAGTCTGTGTCGACTTTGTCCTGTCTTGTTGATGTTTCAGTCTGTTTCTACTTTGTCCTGTCTTGTTGATGTTTCAGTCTGTGTCCACTTTGTCCTGTCTTGTTGATGTTTCAGTCTGTGTCCACTTTGTCCTGTCTTGCTGATGTTTCCATCTGTTTCCACTTTGTCCTGTCTTGTTAATGTTTCAGTCTGTTTCCACTTTGTCCTGTCTTGTTGATGTTTCAGTCTGTTTCTACTTTGTCCTGTCTTGTTGATGTTTCAGTCTGTTTCTACTTTGTCCTGTCTTGTTGATGTTTCAGTCTGTTTCTACTTTGTCCTGTCTTGTTGATGTTTCAGTCTGTTTCCACTTTGTCCTGTCTTGTTGATGTTTCAGTCTGTTTCTACTTTGTCCTGTCTTGTTGATGTTTCAGTCTGTTTCCACTTTGTCCTGTCTTGTTTTTCTATTCAAACAGCACTGAAAACCCTGAAGCATTAGGCTACTTATCCCTTTATACACATAAACACATGTCCAACCTTTTAGTCCATTTAGGTTTGTTTGGGATCTGAAAGTAAAAATATCAGAATTCATAAAAGCCTAGTGATTATTAAAAGACAGTCAAATTGAGAGCTGCATTTTCTCATAAACACTGAATCATAATGTGTGGTCTTAATGACCTGAAGCGACTCATAGCCGTCTAGAGAAAGCTTTTTAACTTGGAGTGTTAAAATGGCACTTGGTCGAGACGGAACATTCCACTGGGAAACATATGAGGTCAGGTTATTTTGTCCTTTATAAAGTCTTAGCCAATAGAGTCTCTTCATCTGCCTGAGAGTGAATGTGATGTGGGTTAACTGACTGGTTTGTGTCATTGTGTTTAACACTATGAAATCTCTTCTGCTGTCAATACAAGTGTTTAATATAGAGATATAGCATCTCCCTCTCTCTGTCTGTCTCTCTCTCTCTCTTTCTCCCTGTCTCTCTCTGTCTGTCTCTCTCTGTCTGTCTGTCTCTCTCTGTCTGTCTCTCTCTGTCTGTCTCTCTCTCTCTCTCTCTCTCTGTCTCTCTCTCTGTCTCTCTCTCTCTCTCTCTCTCTCTTGCTCTCTTTCTCTCTGTCTCTCTCGCTCTCTCTCTTGATTTGATTTGATTTTGACACACACACACAACACACTGTCTGGAGACGAAATGATGACAATGATGCTGCTAGCTTGAATAGTCTCATCGTTAGCTACACTGTCATTAGTTTTATGTCCGTAAATACAAGACTCAGGAACATTTGGTGCCTGCCTTATAGCCTTATCACCTTATCACCTTACCGCCTTACCGCCTTATCGCCTTACTGCCGTACTGCCTTATCACCTTACCACCTTATCACCTTATCACCTTACCACCTTATCACCTTACCGCCTTATCGCCTTACTGCCGTACCACCTTATCACCTTATCACCTTACCACCTTACCACCTTATCACCTTATCACCTTACCACCTTATCACCTTACCGCCTTATCACCTTATCACCTTACCGCCTTATCGCCTTACCGCCTTACCGCCTTACCGCCTTACTGCCGTACTGCCTTGCTGGGTAATAAGTGCTATCATGTGTAGAGGAAACCAATCTTTCCTTCAAACAATCCCTGTATGAATATGAGGAGCCACTCATTGTTACATAGCGTCTCCTCTAGTTGTAATCCTCCTGCTACCTGGTTGTTCTGGGAAACAGTCATTTATCAGAGCTACCTCTCCTAATGACTTCTCTAACCATCTGTTGTGCTGTGCTGCACGCCAGAGAAACAAACCACACGCTCTCATCCATCTACTCAGACTGTAGCTAATGGTACAGGTGCTGGGAGACAGGGACACAGGGAGGGAGGGAGGGAGGGAGGGAGGGAGGGAGGGAGGGAGGGAGGGAGAGGAGGTAGGTAGGGAGGGAGGGAGGGAGGGAGGGAGGGAGGGAGGGAGGGAGGGAGACAGGAGGAAGGGAGACAGGAGGAAGGGAGACAGGGAGGGAGACAGGGAGACAGGGAGGGAGGGAGATGATGGAACACAGGGAGGGAGGGAGGGAGGGAGGGAGACAGGAGGGAGACAGGAGGGAGACAGGAGGGAGGGAGACAGGAGGTAGGGAGACATGGAGGGAGGGAGGAGGTAGGGAGACAGGAGGTGGGGAGACAGGAGGTGGGGAGACAGGGAGGGAGGGAGGGAGGGAGAGACAGGAGGTAGGGAGACAGGAGGTAGGGAGACAGGAGGTGGGGAGACAGGGAGGGAGACAGGGAGGGAGGGAGGGAGACAGGAGGTAGGGAGACAGGAGGAAGGGAGACAGGGAGGAAGACAGGAGGTAGGGCGACAGGAGGTGGGGAGTATGTAAAAACTTTTTTATTTTTTATTTGTGCAAATGTATAAATAAAATAAAAATGAAATATTACATTTACATAACTATTCAGACCCTTTACTCTCCTTTACTCTCCCAGACAGTTTTTGGTACCATTCCCCAGATCTGTGCCTCAACACAATCCTGTCTCGGCGCTCAACAGACAATTCTTTCGACCTCATGGCTTGGTTTTTGCTCTGACGTGCACTGTCAACTGTGGGACCTTATAGACAGGTGTGTGCCTTACCAAATCATGTCCAATCAATAGAATTTACCAGAGGTGAACACCTATCAAGTTGTAGAAACATCTCAAGGATGATCAATGGAAACAGGATGCACCTGAGTCTCATAGCAAATGGTCTCAGTACTTATGTAAATAAGGTACTTCTGTTTGTTTTGTTTTTTAAATGTGCTAAAATTTCTAAAAACCAGTTTTTGCTTTGTCATTATGGAGTATTGCTTTGTCATTATGGAGTATTGTGATGTCATTATGGAGTATTGTGATGTCATTATGGAGTATTGTGATGTCATTATGGAGTATTGTGATGTCATTATGGAGTATTGTGTATAGATTAATGGGAAAAAAATGTTTAATCAATTTTAGAATAAGGCTGTAACGTAACAAAATGTGGAAAAAGTCAAGGGGTCTGAATGCTTTCCGCATGCACTGTAAGCTGTCCCCTCTCCCTGAAGTGTGCACATTAAGCTGTCCCCTCTCTCTGGAGTGTGTACTTGCACACTCCCCCTGATGTGTTTCATTCCTTGTGTACGGTATTTGCAGTTCCCTCCCTGGCACCCTAGAACTTTATGGACTTTATGGACGAATCCAGCAAATATACAATACATATATACAATATGCTAATATAGACATATATTTTATTTATTCAAACTGTACTGTCTAATCTGTTTTGGAGCATTTATCTGTTCATGTTAATTTTGTGTATCCTAGAATCATATTATTCTGCATTTTCACTCAGATATAGAAGATGTGAATATATGAATGTTTTAAACATGATTGTGAAGCTGTGATTTGTGCCTTAATAAAGTGTGTTCTCTAGTGTTGTTTACTGTGTATTTAATATAGAAAGCTGTGCCTGAAATTAGACACATGGTGTTGAAGCAGAGAGTCTAAGAGGATCGACAGAGGGCTTCACAGAGCTAATATTCATTTGAATCTCAGGGGATCCTTGACTATTGGTTTTGATCTTCCCTTGTTCTTCAGGTAATATGGTAAAGAAAATGTCACCAACTGTCACCTTGATCAATTGTTGATTTCTGAGGTAATGTTTACAACCCCTGTTGTTTTCTGAGGTAATGTTTACAACCCCTGTTGTATTCTGTTTGTATTGTTGTTTTCTGAGGTAATGTTTCGAACCCCTGTTGTTTTCTGTTTGTATTGTTGTTTTCTGAGGTAATGTTTACAACCCCTGTTGTTTTCTGAACCCCTGTTGTATTCTGTTTGTATTGTTGTTTTCTGAGGTAATGTTTACAACCCCTGTTGTGTTCTGTTTGTATTGTTGTTTTCTGAGGTAATGTTTACAACCCCTGTTGTTTTCTGAGGTAATGTTTACAACCCCTGTTGTATTCTGTTTGTATTGTTGTTTTCTGAGGTAATGTTTACAACCCCTGTTGTATTCTGTTTGTATTGTTGTTTTCTGAGGTAATGTTTACAACCCCTGTTGTATTCTGTTTGTATTGTTGTTTTCTCAGGTAATGTTTACAACCCCTGTTGTTTTCTGTTTGTATTGTTGTTTTCTGAGGTAATGTTTACAACCCCTGTTGTATTCTGTTTGTATTGTTGTTTTCTGAGGTAATGTTTACAACCCCTTGTTGTATTCTGTTTGTTCTGTAGCATCTGTTCCCTGAAGACATGTCCGTAAACAACATAAACTAATTCAATTGGCTGAAGACAGGGATGGTACTTTGCAGGCAATTATCGTGCGATAACTCCCTGCTATCAACCAATCAACATCCAGCATCCAAACAACCCGTTTTTTTCTAATTCTTGTCATCTTCCAGGAGCTTCCAGGAAATCCTTTGTGTGGAATAAGAGCTCTGTGCATCTGTGGTAAGGGAGTTTCTTATGGACCTGTTGCTATCCAGATCTTATGTGGTCCCATGTGGCTCAGTTGGTAGAGCATGGCGCTTGCAACGCCAGGGTTGTGGGTTCATTCCCCACGGGGGGACCAGGATGAATATGTATGAACTTTCTAATTTGTAAGTCGCTCTGGATAAGAGTGTCTGCTAAATGACTTAAATGTAATGTAGCTCATCTTCTTCAGGGAATCAGTGTTGGCCACTGTAGACAGTCAAACCAAAGAGGAACACTTTCCAGATGTAGATATAGATTCAGTGTCTTTGTTTTGTCTTCTGTCAAAACACGATGAGGGATATTTCTGCTCAGGCGAATCCAATGGTCAGACATACTGTGTTGCTGTGGAAACGCTTTTGACACCTTGAGAGAGTCGATGCCCCGACGAATTGAGTCTGTTCTGAGGGCAAAAAAAGGGCTCGCGACTCAATATTAGGAAAGTGTTCTTAATGTTTGGTTCACTCTGTGTATATTTCACCCCATTTTCTTTGTTTAAAATTGAATTCAATATTTCTATCTAAAAATATCCTCTCACTTTGGTCTTGATTGAAACGGATATTTTTGGGGTCGTTGCCATCACAACGATGTGGAACAAACCCATTTACTGTTTCTTTAATATGGGTTTCTAGACATCTGATCAATATGTATTGATCTTTAATATGGGTTTCTAGACATCTGATCAATATGTATTGATCTTTAATATGGGTTTCTAGACATCTGAAGGTATCAATATGTATTGATCTTTAATATGGGTTTCTAGACATCTGAAGGTATCAATATGTATTGATCTTGTATTGATCATCTCATCACATGTATTGATCTTTAATATGGGTTTCCAGACATCTGAAGATATCAATATGTATTGATCTTGTATTGATCATCTCATCACATGTATTGATCTTTAATATGGGTTTCTAGACATCTGATCAATATGTATTGATCTTTAATATGGGTTTCTAGACATCTGATCAATATGTATTGATCTTTAATATGGGTTTCTAGACATCTGATCAATATGTATTGATCTTTAATATGGGTTTCTAGACATCTGATCAACATGTATTGATCTTTAATATGGGTTTCCAGACATCTGATCAATATGTATTGATCTTTAATATGGGTTTCTAGACATCTGATCAATATGTATTGATCTTTAATATGGGTTTCTAGACATCTGATCAATATGTATTGATCTTTAATATGGGTTTCTAGACATCTGATCAACATGTATTGATCTTTAATATGGGTTTCTAGACATCTGATCAACATGTATTGATCTTTAATATGGGTTTCTAGACATCTGATCAATATGTATTGATCTTTAATATGGGTTTCTAGACATCTGATCAATATGTATTGATCTTTAATATGGGTTTCTAGACATCTGATCAATATGTATTGATCTTTAATATGGGTTTCTAGACATCTGATCAATATGTATTGATCTTTAATATGGGTTTCTAGACATCTGATCAATATGTATTGATCTTTAATATGGGTTTCTAGACATCTGATCAATATGTATTGATCTTTAATATGGGTTTCTAGACATCTGATCAATATGTATTGATCTTTAATATGGGTTTCTAGACATCTGATCAATATGTATTGATCTTTAATATGGGTTTCTAGACATCTGATCAATATGTATTGATCTTTAATATGGGTTTCTAGACATCTGATCAATATGTATTGATCTTTAATATGGGTTTCCAGACATCTCATCCCAGTACAACAGTTACACATCAAAACGACTTCATAACAGGAGAACGTGAGTAAAGATCTACTTTGGACAATATCACAATGACTATACTTTAGGGGACACTAGTGATGAACCCCATGGCCTAGGGTTGACCCCTAGTGACTAGTGATGAACCCCATGGCCTAGGGTTGACCCCTAGTGACTAGTGATGAACCCCATGGCCTAGGGTTGACCCCTAGTGATGAACCCCATGTCCTAGGGTTGACCCCTAGTGATGAACCCCATGTCCTAGGGTTGACCCCTAGTGATGAACCCCATGGCCTAGGGTTGACCCCTAGTGATGAACCCCATGGCCTAGGGTTGACCCCTAGTGACTAGTGATGAACCCCATGGCCTAGGGTTGACCCCTAGTGACTAGTGATGAACCCCATGTCCTAGGGTTGACCCCTAGTGACTAGTGATGAACCCCATGGCCTAGGGTTGACCCCTAGTGACTAGTGATGAACCCCATGGCCTAGGGTTGACCCCTAGTGACTAGTGATGAACCCCATGGCCTAGGGTTGACCCCTAGTGATGAACCCCATGGCCTAGGGTTGACCCCTAGTGACTAGTGATGAACCCCATGGCCTAGGGTTGACCCCTAGTGACTAGTGATGAACCCCATGGCCTAGGGTTGACCCCTAGTGACTAGTGATGAACCCCATGGCCTAGGGTTGACCCCTAGTGATGAACCCCATGTCCTAGGGTTGACCCCTAGTGACTAGTGATGAACCCCATGTCCTAGGGTTGACCCCTAGTGACTAGTGATGAACCCCATGGCCTAGGGTTGACCCCTAGTGATGAACCCCATGTCCTAGGGTTGACCCCTAGTGACTAGTGATGAACCCCATGTCCTAGGGTTGACCCCTAGTGACTAGTGATGAACCCCATGGCCTAGGGTTGACCCCTAGTGACTAGTGATGAACCCCATGGCCTAGGGTTGACCCCTAGTGATGAACCCCATGTCCTAGGGTTGACCCCTAGTGACTAGTGATGAACCCCATGTCCTAGGGTTGACCCCTAGTGATGAACCCCATGGCCTAGGGTTGACCCCTAGTGATGAACCCCATGTCCTAGGGTTGACCCCTAGTGACTAGTGATGAACCCCATGTCCTAGGGTTGACCCCTAGTGATGAACCCCATGGCCTAGGGTTGACCCCTAGTGATGAACCCCATGACCTAGGGTTGACCCCTAGTGATGAACCCCATGGCCTAGGGTTGACCCCTAGTGACTAGTGGTGAACCCCATGTCCTAGGGTTGACCCCTAGTGACTAGTGATGAACCCCATGTCCTAGGGTTGACCCCTAGTGACTGAAGCCCCATGACCTAGGGTTGACCCCTAGTGATGAATGAACCCCATGACCTAGGGTTGACCCCTAGTGATGAAGCCCCATGACCTAGGGTTGACCCCTAGTGATGAAGCCCCATGACCTAGGGTTGACCCCTAGTGATGAACCCCATCGACTCATCTTCTAATGATGAACCGCAGCTACACCTTCCCATGTAGCTCTATTCAACAGGGCTACAGCTTCCCATGTAGCTCTATTCAACAGGGCTACAGCTTCCCATGTAGCTCTATTCAACAGGGCTACAGCTTCCCATGTAGCTCTATTCAACAGGGCTACAGCTTCCCCATGTAGCTCTATTCAACAGGGCTACAGCTTCCCATGTAGCTCTATTCAACAGGGCTACAGCTTCCCATGTAGCTCTATTCAACAGGGCTACAGCTTCCCATGTAGCTCTATTCAACAGGGCTACACCTTCCCATGTAGCTCTATTCAACAGGGCTACAGCTTCCCCATGTAGCTCTATTCAACAGGGCTACAGCTTCCCATGTAGCTCTATTCAACAGGGCTACAGCTTCCCATGTAGCTCTATTCAACAGGGCTACAGCTTCCCATGTAGCTCTATTCAACAGGGCTACAGCTTCCCATGTAGCTCTATTCAACAGGGCTACAGCTTCCCATGTAGCTCTATTCAACAGGGCTACAGCTTCCCATGTAGCTCTATTCAACAGGGCTACACCTTCCCCATGTAGCTCTATTCAACAGGGCTACACCTTCCCATGTAGCTCTATTCAACAGGGCTCCTTTGGTCACGTCGTTCCTTATAAGGCCAAAGGGGGGAGGAGTCTGTTGATTCACAGATCTTGCTGTGTTGACATCTCGTTCAGACTGTGTCCACTGGGCAAGCTCCGGTTGATATTGGACAGACTGGCCATGAGAGATTTCACCTTGTGTGCATAGTAGTTCCTCAGATTGACAGACGGAAGGTTTTCTTTGATCTCCTGGTCGAAGTCACAGCTGCGCATAGCGATCTCTAATTGTCTCTGTCTCTTGTAGAAGAGCGAGAACTTATTGAATATGAGCGTGATGGGAAGCACAACCACCAGGATTCCTGCCAGGATACAGGCCGAGGCGGTCATCTTGCCGGCGATAGACACCGGGACCACGTCTCCGTACCCCACCGTGGTCATGCTCACCGTGGCCCACCACCAGCACGCCGGGATGGTGGAGAAGTCCTCGCTGTCCTCCTTCTCCACGGTGTAGGCCATGACAGAGAAGAAAGACACGCCCACCGCCAGGTAGAGCAGTAGTAACCCGACCTCCTTGTAGCTGTTTCTCAGCGTGGCGCCCAGAGAACGCAGCCCCGTGGAGTGACGCGCCAGCTTCAGGATACGGAAGATCCTCATCAGTCGTAGCACCTGCGCCACGCGCCCCAGATTCGCCAACGCCGGGCTGCTCTCGGCCACCAGATGGACGAGGAGCGTTAGGTAGAACGGTAATATCGACACCAGGTCTATAAAGTTCAACGGATGCTTGAAGAAGTGGAGAAGATCCGGGGTTACCGCGAACCGAGCCACCAGCTCCAAGGTGAACCAGCCGATACCAAAGTGTTCCACCGTTTCAAACCTGGGGTCCTCGTGAGGCGTCCCCTCTCTGTCCACCAGGGTAAACTCAGCCATACTGTTCATGCACATGGTGGTTATAGAACCCAACACGACCAGGATCGAGAGGATACTGATGACTCGGCTGGCGACGGAGTACCCCGGGTTATCCAGGATCAGCCAGATCCTCCTGCGGACGCTCCCCAGCGGCTGCTTGTCGAACTTAGTGGCGTCGTTATAGAACTCTAGAATCTCGTCGAACGATGACGTGGTGCTCCCGCCCCCGTCGCTCCGGCAGTCGTCCCAGTCCTCGCCGCGGTTAGGATCCATCTTCCGGCAGTGGTAGGTGTTGCTGCAACACGAGTCGATGAAGAATTCGTCGATGCCCCAGTACTCGATCTCCTGACTGAAGGAGAAGATGCACAGCTCTGCCATGACGTGGAGCCTCCCGGTGTTGTAGAAATTCAACACGTAAGGAAAGAGAGCCGGGTTTCTATCGAAATAAAACTCTTTTTCCGCGTCGTCGTAGTCGTCGCAGAGCTCTAGTACCGACTCTTTTGATTGGCACTGTAACAGCCGAGCCAGACGGGTCTCCGGGAAGCGAGACAGCGTGTTGGAGAACAGTCTCTTCTTGAACCCGCCCACATTGATGCGGATGGTGTGATCCTCATAGGCTGCTGTCAGCTCCTCCAGGCTCTGACCCGTCATGTCTGGCAAGGGGTGAAGGGAGTGGGGAGTGGAGGAGTACCTGCAGACAGAGAGAGAGAGAGAGAGAGAGAGAGAGAGACAGACAGAGAGACAGAGAGAGAGAGAGAGACAGAGAGAGAGAGAGAGCGAGAGAGAGAGACAGAGAGAGAGAGAGAGAGACAGAGAGACAGAGAGAGAGAGAGAGAGCGAGAGAGAGAGAGACAGACAGAGAGAGAGAGCCAGAGAGAGAGAGAGAGACAGAGAGAGAGAGGGAGAGATAGAGAGAGAGAGACAGAGAGAGAGAGAGAGAGAGAGAGAGAGAGAGAGAGAGAGAGAGAGAGAGAGAGAGAGAGAGAGAGAGAGAGAGAGAAAGAGAGACAGAGACAGAGAGACAGAGAGCAGTTTGAATCCTCTCATTTCCACGAGAGATAAAATATGGAAAGTCAGACATCATAACTGATTCCTCCTGAATTTATTCCTTTCAGCAACCAGAACCAGAACAAAACAAATACAGGAATAAATGGACTATAGGCCTGTGAATATTTCTGCAGCTTTTTTGGGGGGGGGGGGGGTTGCTTTCTCACATGACACAACAGGTAAATGATACAGTGTCTCTGAATGAGATCACACACTCTGGTCGTTAACATGTTGCGTCTTTCACATTACAACATCTCGTTGGATTTCCCTCAAAATCTCACGCCGCGCTTGTGCGCACTTGTTACAATCAAAAACAATAACCCGAGTCAAACAATTGTGTTATTTTTATTTATTTTTAAAATCTTGGCTAGGCTACCTCTATGCATTAAATAATACACCAATAAATGCATGTAATACTGTTGCATTATAACGGTACAATATATTACAAAACATCACATATTCCTTACTTTATTCAACGGCCTTTCCCCGAGGCTCCTACACAACGCGTCTGCATATCAGCTCCTACGAGGGCATTGTGCTCCACGGAGCTGCTGAGCAACTTGGATAGACGTAGACAGATAGATGTCTCCTCTCTGTGCCTCCTCTAGCTAGCGTGGAAGACAGAAGCAATGATCTGTCTGTCTGTCTGTCTGTCTGTCTAGCGGTCATGCGTTACTGCTCAGGTTAGATAGAGGGGTTTCCCACCGAGCGGTCAGCGCGGATCAAGGCTGTCTGTCTCTTCTCCAGACATAAAACGTGTCCGCCCCACAGACAGACTCCCCCATAGACTATTTACATCGTTAAATCACGAGCGCTCGCTCGCCATACATCTTCATCTCCCGTAGTAACTAACACGCTCCAGATGCTTCCGTTTCCGTAGTGAGGGAATTCCTCGGATGAATCTCCACTGTGAAGTCGACCAGCTCTGTTGCCGTGCGGTAGCAACACTTTCTGTAAACTACCGTTCCGCCCTCGCCTTGCCGAGCGAATTCAACACATCCCTCTTCTCGGAGGCAAGGTGCTGAAAGGGACCGACTCCTTTACTCTGCTCTCGGCGACGGAGGAGAAATCACGAATCTTTAAAAGCGTGTGCGTTATACAGAGGTCGTCATCTTTCAAAATGAGGTAACCGTTAACCGTTAACCGGTAGAGAGCTCTCCAGCCGAGCTTTTAGTGAAGACGGATGAGACGTGTAAAGGTTAGGATTGATTCGTGAGGCAGAAAACGTGGGTTTGTTTTCAACTAATCCGTTGTCAAATCAATTGATTGATTAGATATCATGTAGTCTGGCTGGTTAGAATTTCAGAGTGTCTGAATGATGGATTACTGTTATATACAGGAACAGGATTTTATGGAATCCAAAACTACAGTTTAATATATATATACATAATCACCATGGAGAATGGTTCCTGAGTACGTGGATGGATCATTTCCAGACTGTGTGGTTATAGGATCATATGTATCTATGTCCTGAGAGAGAGAACACACTACCAGGAAGTGGGGTTATAGGATGTATCTATGTCCTGAGAGAGAGAACACACTACCAGGAAGTGGGGTTATAGCATCACATGTATCTATGTCCTGAGAGAGAGAACACACTACCAGGAAGTGGGGTTATAGGATGTATCTATGTCCTGAGAGAGAGAACACACTACCAGGAAGTGGGGTTATAGGATCACATGTATCTATGTCCTGAGAGAGAGAACACACTACCAGGAAGTGGGGTTATAGGATGTATCTATGTCCTGAGAGAGAGAACACACTACCAGGAAGTGGGGTTATAGGATGTATCTATGTCCTGAGAGAGAGAACACACTACCAGGAAGTGGGGTTATAGGATCACATGTATCTATGTCCTGAGAGAGAGAACACACTACCAGGAAGTGGGGTTATAGGATGTATCTATGTCCTGAGAGAGAGAACACACTACCAGGAAGTGGGGTTATAGGATCATATGTATCTATGTCCTGAGAGAGAGAACACACTACCAGGAAGTGGGGTTATAGGATGTATCTATGTCCTGAGAGAGAGAACACACTACCAGGAAGTGGGGTTATAGGATCATATGTATCTATGTCCTGAGAGAGAGAACACACTACCAGGAAGTGGGGTTATAGGATGTATCTATGTCCTGAGAGAGAGAACACACTACCAGGAAGTGGGGTTATAGGATGTATCTATGTCCTGAGAGAGAGAACACACAACCAGGGACTTTCCTCTGGCTTCTCTGAGGCATGACAGGTTATCTTGTGTACCAATGGGGACACAGGGATTTAAAAGGCTGATGTCACACCAAGCATACTTCACCCAGCACATCCGTATGAACAGTCACAGAACCATCTAGATTACCTTGTTTAAGGTTAGGTCACAATAAAACAGTCATGTCCAGAACATTGTGTGTGCGCTTTGTGTGACCATTGAGTTGGAAATATGTCTTTGCAGAGACACATCTCTTACCTCTTTTCTAGTCTTGTCTCCTGTCCTCTCCTGTCCTCCCCTCCTCTCCTGCCCCCCCCTCCTCCCCTCCTCTCCTCTCCTCTCCTCTCCCCTCCTCTCCTCTCCTGTCTCCTCCTGTCCTGTCCTCTCCTCCCCCCTCCCCTCCTCTCCTGTTTCCTCCTGTCCTTTCCTGTCCTCTCCCCTCCTCTCCTGTCCTCTCCTCTCCTGTCTCCTCCTGTCCTCTCCTGTCCTCTCCTCTCCCCTCCTCTCCTCTCCCCTCCCCTCCTCTCCTATCCTGTCCTCTCCCCTCCTGTCTCCTCCTCTCCTGTCTCCCCTCCTCTCCTGTCCTCTCTCCTCCCCTCCTCTCCTGTCCTCTCTCCTCCCCTCCCCTCCTCTCCTCCCCTCTCCTCTCCTCTCCTCTCCTGTCCTCTCCTCTCCTGTCTCCTCCTGTCCTCTCCTGTCCTCTCCCCTCCTCTCCTCTCCCCTCCCCTCCTCTCCTATCCTGTCCTCTCCCCTCCTGTCTCCTCCTCTCCTGTCTCCCCTCCTCTCCTGTCCTCTCTCCTCCCCTCCTCTCCTGTCCTCTCTCCTCCTCTCCCCTCTCCTGTCCCCTCCTCTCCTCTCCCCTCCCGTCCTCTCCCCTCCCCTCCCCTCCTCTCCCCTCCCCTCCTCTCCCCTCCTCTCCTCTCCTCGTGTTTGTGAAGGCGGAGAGAGAATCTGTTTTACATTGATGGAACTGTCTCATTGTTCTCTCTGTTCTTTTCTCTCAGAATAACAGATCGCAGATTTCAAGTGGCAATCAGTGTTCAAATGTACCACAGAATAAAACAGTGTTCAAATGTACCACAGAATAAAACAGTGTTTAAATGTACCACAGAATAAAACAGTGTTCAAATGTACCACTGAATAAAACAGTGTTCAAATTTACCACTGAATAAAACAGTGTTCAAATGTACCACAGAATAAAACAGTGTTTAAATGTACCACAGAATAAAACAGTGTTCAAATGTACCACAGAATAAAACAGTGTTCAAATGTACCACAGAATAAAACAGTGTTCAAATGTACCACAGAATTAAACAGTGTTCAAATGTACCACTGAATAAAACAGTGTTTAAATGTACCACAGAATAAAACAATGTTCAACTGTACCACAGAATAAATCAGTGTTCAAATGTACCACAGAATAAAACAGTGTTCAAATGTACCACTGAATAAAACAGTGTTTAAATGTACCACAGAATAAAACAGTGTTCAACTGTACCTCTGAATAAATCAGTGTTCAAATGTACCACAGAATAAATCAGTGTTCAAATGTACCACAGAATTAAACAGTGTTCAAATGTACCTCTGAATAAATCAGTGTTCAAATGTACCTCTGAATAAAACAGTGTTCAAATGTACCACAGAATAAAACAGTGTTCAAATGTACCACAGAATTAAACAGTGTTCAAATGTACCACAGAATAAATCAGTGTTCAAATGTACCACAGAATAAAACAGTGTTCAAATGTACCACTGAATAAAACAGTGTTCAAATGTACCACAGAATAAAACAGAGTTCAAATGTACCACAGAATAAAACAGTGTTCAAATGTACCACTGAATAAAACAGTGTTCAAATGTACCACAGAATAAAACAGGGTTCAAATGTACCACTGAATAAAACAGTGTTCAAATGTACCACAGAATAAAACAGAGTTCAAATGTACCACAGAATAAAACAGTGTTCAAATGTACCACAGAATTAAACAGTGTTCAAATGTACCACTGAATAAAACAGTGTTTAAATGTACCACAGAATAAAACAGTGTTCAACTGTACCACAGAATAAATCAGTGTTCAAATGTACCACAGAATAAAACAGTGTTCAAATGTACCACTGAATAAAACAGTGTTTAAATGTACCACAGAATAAAACAGTGTTCAACTGTACCTCTGAATAAATCAGTGTTCAAATGTACCACAGAATAAATCAGTGTTCAAATGTACCACAGAATTAAACAGTGTTCAAATGTACCTCTGAATAAATCAGTGTTCAAATGTACCTCTGAATAAAACAGTGTTCAAATGTACCACAGAATAAAACAGTGTTCAAATGTACCACAGAATTAAACAGTGTTCAAATGTACCACAGAATAAAACAGTGTTCAAATGTACCACTGAATAAAACAGTGTTCAAATGTACCACAGAATAAAACAGGGTTCAAATGTACCACAGAATAAATCAGTGTTCAAATGTACCACAGAATTAAACAGTGTTCAAATGTACCTCTGAATAAATCAGTGTTCAAATGTACCTCTGAATAAAACAGTGTTCAAATGTACCACAGAATAAAACAGTGTTCAAATGTACCACAGAATTAAACAGTGTTCAAATGTACCACAGAATAAATCAGTGTTCAAATGTACCACAGAATAAAACAGTGTTCAAATGTACCACTGAATAAAACAGTGTTCAAATGTACCACAGAATAAAACAGAGTTCAAATGTACCACAGAATAAAACAGTGTTCAAATGTACCACTGAATAAAACAGTGTTCAAATGTACCACAGAATAAAACAGGGTTCAAATGTACCACTGAATAAAACAGTGTTCAAATGTACCACAGAATAAAACAGAGTTCAAATGTACCACAGAATAAAACAGTGTTCAAATGTACCACAGAATTAAACAGTGTTCAAATGTACCACTGAATAAAACAGTGTTTAAATGTACCACAGAATAAAACAGTGTTCAACTGTACCACAGAATAAATCAGTGTTCAAATGTACCACAGAATAAAACAGTGTTCAAATGTACCACTGAATAAAACAGTGTTTAAATGTACCACAGAATAAAACAGTGTTCAACTGTACCTCTGAATAAATCAGTGTTCAAATGTACCACAGAATAAATCAGTGTTCAAATGTACCACAGAATTAAACAGTGTTCAAATGTACCTCTGAATAAATCAGTGTTCAAATGTACCTCTGAATAAAACAGTGTTCAAATGTACCACAGAATAAAACAGTGTTCAAATGTACCACAGAATTAAACAGTGTTCAAATGTACCACAGAATAAAACAGTGTTCAAATGTACCACTGAATAAAACAGTGTTCAAATGTACCACAGAATAAAACAGGGTTCAAATGTACCACTGAATAAAACAGTGTTCAAATGTACCACAGAATAAAACAGGGTTCAAATGTACCACTGAATAAAACAGTGTTCAAATGTACCACAGAATAAAACAGAGTTCAAATGTACCACAGAATAAATCAGTGTTCAAATGTACCACAGAATTAAACAGTGTTCAAATGTACCTCTGAATAAATCAGTGTTCAAATGTACCTCTGAATAAAACAGTGTTCAAATGTACCACAGAATAAAACAGTGTTCAAATGTACCACAGAATTAAACAGTGTTCAAATGTACCACAGAATAAAACAGTGTTCAAATGTACCACTGAATAAAACAGTGTTCAAATGTACCACAGAATAAAACAGTGTTCAAATGTACCACAGAATTAAACAGTGTTCAAATGTACCACAGAATAAAACAGTGTTCAAATGTACCACTGAATAAAACAGTGTTCAAATGTACCACAGAATAAAACAGGGTTCAAATGTACCACTGAATAAAACAGTGTTCAAATGTACCACAGAATAAAACAGGGTTCAAATGTACCACTGAATAAAACAGTGTTCAAATGTACCACAGAATAAAACAGAGTTCAAATGTACCACAGAATAAAACAGTGTTCAAATGTACCACAGAATTAAACAGTGTTTAAATGTACCACTGAATAAAACAGTGTTCAAATGTACCACAGAATAAAACAGAGTTCAAATGTACCACAGAATAAAACAGTGTTTAAATGTACCACAGAATAAAACAGTGTTCAACTGTACCACAGAATAAATCAGTGTTCAAATGTACCACAGAATAAAACAGTGTTCAAATGTACCACTGAATAAAACAGTGTTTAAATGTACCACAGAATAAAACAGTGTTCAACTGTACCTCTGAATAAATCAGTGTTCAAATGTACCACAGAATAAATCAGTGTTCAAATGTACCACAGAATTAAACAGTGTTCAAATGTACCTCTGAATAAATCAGTGTTCAAATGTACCTCTGAATAAAACAGTGTTCAAATGTACCACAGAATAAAACAGTGTTCAAATGTACCACAGAATTAAACAGTGTTCAAATGTACCACAGAATAAATCAGTGTTCAAATGTACCACAGAATAAAACAGTGTTCAAATGTACCACTGAATAAAACAGTGTTCAAATGTACCACAGAATAAAACAGAGTTCAAATGTACCACAGAATAAAACAGTGTTCAAATGTACCACTGAATAAAACAGTGTTCAAATGTACCACAGAATAAAACAGGGTTCAAATGTACCACTGAATAAAACAGTGTTCAAATGTACCACAGAATAAAACAGAGTTCAAATGTACCACAGAATAAAACAGTGTTCAAATGTACCACTGAATAAAATAGTGTTCAAATGTACCACAGAATAAAACAGGGTTCAAATGTACCACTGAATAAAACAGTGTTCAAATGTACCACAGAATAAAACAGAGTTCAAATGTACCACAGAATAAAACAGGGTTCAAATGTACCACTGAATAAAACAGTGTTTAAATGTACCACAGAATAAAACAGTGTTCAACTGTACCACAGAATAAATCAGTGTTCAAATGTACCACAGAATAAAACAGTGTTCAAATGTACCACTGAATAAAACAGTGTTTAAATGTACCACAGAATAAAACAGTGTTCAACTGTACCTCTGAATAAATCAGTGTTCAAATGTACCACAGAATAAATCAGTGTTCAAATGTACCACAGAATTAAACAGTGTTCAAATGTACCTCTGAATAAATCAGTGTTCAAATGTACCTCTGAATAAAACAGTGTTCAAATGTACCACAGAATAAAACAGTGTTCAAATGTACCACAGAATTAAACAGTGTTCAAATGTACCACAGAATAAATCAGTGTTCAAATGTACCACAGAATAAAACAGTGTTCAAATGTACCACTGAATAAAACAGTGTTCAAATGTACCACAGAATAAAACAGAGTTCAAATGTACCACAGAATAAAACAGTGTTCAAATGTACCACTGAATAAAACAGTGTTCAAATGTACCACAGAATAAAACAGGGTTCAAATGTACCACTGAATAAAACAGTGTTCAAATGTACCACAGAATAAAACAGAGTTCAAATGTACCACAGAATAAAACAGTGTTCAAATGTACCACTGAATAAAATAGTGTTCAAATGTACCACAGAATAAAACAGGGTT
Source organism: Salvelinus alpinus (assembly GCF_045679555.1). Taxonomy (NCBI): domain Eukaryota; kingdom Metazoa; phylum Chordata; class Actinopteri; order Salmoniformes; family Salmonidae; genus Salvelinus; species Salvelinus alpinus. Next base: position 5,018,397 of record NC_092089.1, on the reverse strand, counting down.
CAAATGTACCACTGAATAAAACAGTGTTCAAATGTACCACAGAATAAAACAGAGTTCAAATGTACCACAGAATAAAACAGGGTTCAAATGTACCACTGAATAAAACAGTGTTCAAATGTACCACAGAATAAAACAGTGTTCAAATGTACCACTGAATAAATCAGTGTTCAAATGTACCACAGAATAAATCAGTGTTCAAATGTACCACTGAATAAAACAGTGTTCAAATGTACCACTGAATAAAACAGTGTTCAAATGTACCACAGAATGTTTATACTGTAATGTCACTCAGATCAGGGATTTATTTACGCTCCGCTACACTTGATTAGCCAGTCTTTTGTCCTTGGCTGTTTATCAAAAGGAAAAGCCTCAGAAAGTAATCCACGTTCCTCAGGAGGTTCTGTTCTCTCTAGAAGACTGTCTCACATCTGGGTCCTTTACATTTGTTCCTCAGGAGGTTCTCCTGTGGTTAGAAGACTGTCTCACATCTGGGTCTTTTACATTCTGCTCAGACTTGGTGCTCCAATGGTTGTGTTCCCTATGGGCCACGGTCTGCAGTAGTGCCCTATATAGGGAATAGGGCCACGGTCTGTAGTAGTGCCCTATAATAGGGAATAGGGCCACGGTCTGCAGTAGTGCCCTATATAGGGCCACGGTCTGCAGTAGTGCCCTATATATTTACATTTACATTTAAGTCATTTAGCAGACGCTCTTATCCAGAGCGACTTACAAATTGGTGCATTCACCTTATGATATCCAGTGGAACAACCACTTTACAATAGTGCATCTAACTCTTTTAAGGGGGGGGGGGGGGTTAGAAGGATTACTTTATCCTATCCTAGGTATTCCTTAAAGAGGTGGGGTTTCAGGTGTCTCCGGAAGGTGGTGATTGACTCCGCTGACCTGGCGTCGTGAGGGAGTTTGTTCCACCATTGGGGTGCCAGAGCAGCGAACAGTTTTGAGTGGGCTGAGCGGGAACTGTACTTCCTCAGAGGTAGGGAGGCGAGCAGGCCAGAGGTGGATGAACGCAGTGCCCTTGTTTGGGTGTAGGGCCTGATCAGAGCCTGAAGGTACGGAGGTGCCGTTCCCCTCACAGCTCCGTAGGCAAGCACCATGGTCTTGTAGCGGATGCGAGCTTCAACTGGAAGCCAGTGGAGAGAGCGGAGGAGCGGGGTGACGTGAGAGAACTTGGGAAAGTTGAACACCAGACGGGCTGCGGCGTTCTGGATGAGTTGTAGGGGTTTAATGGCACAGGCAGGGAGCCCAGCCAACAGCGAGTTGCAGTAATCCAGACGGGAGATGACAAGTGCCTGGATTAGGACCTGCGCCGCTTCCTGCGTGAGGCAGGGTCGTACTCTGCGAATGTTGTAGAGCATGAACCTACAGGAACGGGTCACCGCCTTGATGTTAGTTGAGAACGACAGGGTGTTGTCCAGGATCACGCCAAGGTTCTTAGCACTCTGGGAGGAGGACACAATGGAGTTGTCAACCGTGATGGCGAGATCATGGAACGGGCAGTCCTTCCCCGGGAGGAAGAGCAGCTCCGTCTTGCCGAGGTTCAGCTTGAGGTGGTGATCCGTCATCCACACTGATATGTCTACCAGACATGCAGAGATGCGATTCACCACCTGGTTATCAGAGGGGGGAAAGGAGAAGATTAATTGTGTGTCGTCTGCATAGCAATGATAGGAGAGACCATGTGAGGATATGACAGAGCCAAGTGACTTGGTGTATAGCGAGAATAGGAGAGGGCCTAGAACAGAGCCCTGGGGGACACCAGTGGTGAGAGCACGTGGTGCGGAGACAGATTCTCGCCACGCCACCTGGTAGGAGCGACCTGTCAGGTAGGACGCAATCCAAGCGTGGGCCGCGCCGGAGATGCCCAGCTCGGAGAGGGTGGAGAGGAGGATCTGATGGTTCACAGTATCAAAGGCAGCCGATAGGTCTAGAAGGATGAGAGCAGAGGAGAGAGAGTTAGCTTTAGCAGTGCGGAGCGCCTCCGTGACACAGAGAAGAGCAGTCTCAGTTGAATGACTAGTCTTGAAACCTGACTGATTTGGATCAAGAAGGTCATTCTGAGAGAGATAGCAGGTGAGCTGGCCAAGGACGGCACGTTCAAGAGTTTTGGAGAGAAAAGAAAGAAGGGATACTGGTCTGTAGTTGTTGACATCGGAGGGATCGAGTGTAGGTTTTTCCAGAAGGGGTGCAACTCTCGCTCTCTTGAAGACGGAAGGGACGTAGCCAGCGGTCAAGGATGAGTTGATGAGCGAGGTGAGGTAAGGGAGAAGGTCTCCGGAAATGGTCTGGAGAAGAGAGGAGGGGATAGGGTCAAGCGGGCAGGTTGTTGGGCGGCCGGCCGTCACAAGACGCGAGATTTCATCTGGAGAGAGAGGGGAGAAAGAGGTCAAAGCACAGGGTAGGGCAGTGTGAGCAGAACCAGCGGTGTCGTTTGACTTAGCAAACGAGGATCGGATGTCGTCGACCTTCTTTTCAAAATGGTTGACGAAGTCATCAGCAGAGAGGGAGGAGGGGGGAGGAGGGGGAGGAGGATTCAGGAGGGAGGAGAAGGTGGCAAAGAGCTTCCTAGGGTTAGAGGCAGATGCTTGGAATTTAGAGTGGTAGAAATTGGCTTTAGCAGCAGAGACAGAAGAGGAGAATGTAGAGAGGAGGGAGTGAAAGGATGCCAGGTCCGCAGGGAGGCGAGTTTTCCTCCATTTCCGCTCGGCTGCCCGGAGCCCTGTTCTGTGAGCTCGCAATGAGTCGTCGAGCCACGGAGCAGGAGGGGAGGACCGAGCCAGCCTGGAGGATAGGGGACATAGAGAGTCAAAGGATGCAGAAAGGGAGGAGAGGAGGGTTGAGGAGGCAGAATCAGGAGATAGGTTGGAGAAGGTTTGAGCAGAGGGAAGAGATGATAGGATGGAAGAGGAGAGAGTAGCGGGGGAGAGAGAGCGAAGGTTGGGACGGCGCGATACCATCCGAGTAGGGGCAGTGTGGGAAGTGTTGGATGAGAGCGAGAGGGAAAAGGATACAAGGTAGTGGTCGGAGACTTGGAGGGGAGTTGCAATGAGATTAGTGGAATATATAGGAATATATATAGGGCCACGGTCTGCAGTAGTGCCCTATATAGGGGCCACGGTCTGCAGTAGTGCCCTATAATAGGGAATAGGGTGCCATTTTGGATGGAAGCTAAGGTCTCTGAGCCAATCTCCCCTCCTTAAGTGAATCTCCAGAAGCCCAGTTTAAATGATTTAAAGGGTGTTGAGATGGTGGAGACGTTGAATAAAGACTTCAGAACAGGGGGATTCTGGGGGTTTTCCTCAGTGTGGAGCTCCATCCATCATGCTGTGCTTTTAAGGGGTTCTTCTCTTATTGGAAGTCACCCTCCTTTAACTTGGCTCTTTATATTCTACAATCATATGGTTCTGGCTGGGACGAGGTTCATTTGTGAGGCTTCAGAGGAGTTTCCCCTCGTAACCTGTCAGCTGTACAAAGAGATTGAGGGAGAAAAATGGAGAGAGAGAAAGAGAGGGGGAGAGAGATGGAGAGAGGTGTGAGGGGGTGAGAGAGAGGGGGGAGAGAAAGAGAGGGGGAGAGAGAGAGAGAGGTGTGAGGGGGTGTCTGCAGTGTGTTTAGGAGTTTTGATGTGGACCTCATCCACTCACTGCTGTTCTCCATCTGCAGTTCGCCGGAATATTTCACCCTCCCTGTCCATCTCTCTCTCTCTACCTCCTCCCTGTCCATCTCTCTCTCTCTCTCCCTCTCCTCCCTGTCCATCTCTCTCTCTCTCCTCCTCCCTGTCCATCTCTCTCTCTCTACCTCCTCCCTGTCCATCTCTCTCTCTCTACCTCCTCCCTGTCCATCTCTCTCTCTCTACCTCCTCCCTGTCCATCTCTCTCTCTCTACCTCCTCCCTGTCCATCTCTCTCTCTCTACCTCCTCCCTGTCCATCTCTCTCTCTCTACCTCCTCCCTGTCCATCTCCCTCTCTCTCTCCTCCCTGTCCATCTCTCTCTCTCTACCTCCTCCCTGTCCATCTCTCTCTCTCTACCTCCTCCCTGTCCATCTCTCTCTCTACCTCCTCCTTGTCCATCTCTCTCTCTCTCTCTCTACCTCCTCCCTGTCCATCTCTCTCTCTACCTCCTCCCTGTCCATCTCTCTCTCCCTCTCCTCCCTGTCCATCTCTCTCTCTACCTCCTCCCTGTCCATCTCTCTCTCTCTACCTCCTCCCTGTCCATCTCTCTCTCTCTACCTCCTCCCTGTCCATCTCTCTCTCTCTACCTCTCCTCCCCCGTCTACCTCTCCTCCCTGTCCATCTCTCTCTCTCCACCTCTCCTCCCCCGTCTACCTCTCCTCCTTGTCTCTCTCTCTCTCTCTCTCTCTCTCTCTCATCTATCTCTCCTCCCCCGTCTATCTCTCCTCCCTCCTCTCTCTCCCCGCATCTATCTCTCCTTCCCCCTCTCTCTCCTCCCCCCCATCTCTCTCTCCTCCCTCTCACAATAGACCCAAATTAATTGCAGAAGGTCAACAATACACAGACCTCATCTGTGAGTGCAGATGTCAGATGGCCATTCCAGAACCACTCACACCACAAGGTTCAGATTTAACCCCCGAGACATTGTGGGAGGAATTTTAACTACAGTGAGATTAGGATGTTTAAGGGCCCTGTGGATGATATATGTTGTCAATAAAGTTTTCCATATGTTGTATTCTGAACTGCTGCCAATAGCTCACATCATCATAACCTGAGGCCAGGGCTGGAGCTGGGACTGGGACTGGGGATGGAGCTGGGGAGTGGTGGGGGGGGGGGCTGGAGATGGGGAGTGGTGGGGGGGGCTGGAGCTGGGGAGTGGTGGAGGGGGTGGGGGGGCTGGAGCTGGGGAGTGGTGGGGGCTGGGGGCTGGAGCTGGGGGGTGGTGGGGGGGGCTGGAGCTGGGGAGTGGTGGGGGGGGGGGGGGGGCTGGAGCTGGGGAGTGGTGGGGGGGGCTGGAGCTGGGGAGTGGTGGGGGGGGGCTGGAGATGGGGAGTGGTGGGGGGGCTGGAGCTGGGGAGTGGTGGGGGGGCTGGAGCTGGGGAGTGGTGGGGGGGGGGGGGCTGGAGATGGGGAATGGTGGGGGGGGCTGGAGCTGGGGAGTGGTGGGGGGGGGGGCTGGGGGGTGGTGGGGGGCTGGAGCTGGGGAGTGATGGGGGGAGCTGGAGATGGGGAGTGGTGGGGGGGGCTGGAGCTGGGGAGTGGTGGGGGGGGCTGGAGCTGGGGAGTGGTGGGGGGGGCTGGAGCTGGGGAGTGGTGGGGGGGGCTGGAGCTGGGGAGTGGTGGGGGGGCTGGAGCTGGGGAGTGGTGGGGGCTGGGGGCTGGAGCTGGGGGGTGGGGGGGGGGGGGGCTGGAGCTGGGGAGTGGTGGGGGCTGGGGGCTGGAGCTGGGGAGTGGTGGGGGCTGGGGGCTGGAGATGGGGAATGGTGGGGGGGGCTGGAGCTGGGGGGTGGTGGGGGGGTGGGGGCTGGGGGCTGGAGCTGGGGAGTGGTGGGGGCTGGAGCTGGGGAGTGGTGGGGGGGTGGGGGCTGGGGGCTGAAACTGAAAGCTGGAGCTGACACTGAAATTAGTATGATATGTTATGTTTGTTATGGTTACCTAAGACAGAAGGTTACTTAAGGCATAAACAAAAGTTTGGTGGTTGGTCGGGCGGTATAACGCGAACATCTACATTTACATTTACATTTAAGTCATTTAGCAGACGCTCTTATCCAGAGCGACTTACAAGTTGGTGCATTCACCTTATGATGTCCAGTGGAACAACCACTTTACAATAGTGCATCTAACTCTAAGGGGGGGGGGGGGGGGTTAGAAGGATTACTTTATCCTATCCTAGGTATTCCTTAAAGAGGTGGGGTTTCAGGTGTCTCCGGAAGGTGGTGATTGATTCCGCTGACCTGGCGTCGTGGGGGAGTTTGTTCCACCATTGGGGTGCCAGAGCAGCGAACAGTTTTGACTGGGCTGAGCGGGAGCTGTACTTCCTCAGAGGTAGGGAGGCGAGCAGGCCAGAGGTGGATGAACGCAGTGCCCTTGTTTGGGTGTAGGGCCTGATCAGAGCCTGAAGGTACGGAGGTGCCGTTCCCCTCACAGCTCCGTAGGCAAGCACCATGGTCTTGTAGCGGATGCGAGCTTCAACTGAAAGCCAGTGGAGAGAGCGGAGGAGCGGGGTGACGTGAGAGAACTTGGGAAGGTTGAACACCAGACGGGCTGCGGCGTTCTGGATGAGTTGTAGGGGTTTAATCGCACAGGCAGGGAGCCCAGCCAACAGCGAGTTGCAGTAATCCAGACGGGAGATGACAAGTGCCTGGATTAGGACCTGCGCCGCTTCCTGTGTGAGGCAGGGTCGTACTCTGCGAATGTTGTAGAGCATGAACCTACAGGAACGGGTCACCGCCTTGATGTTGGTTGAGAACGACAGGGTGTTGTCCAGGATCACGCCATGGTTCTTAGCGCTCTGGGAGGAGGACACAATGGAGTTGTCAACCGTGATGGCAAGATCATGGAACGGGCAGTCCTTCCCCGGGAGGAAGAGCAGCTCCGTCTTGCCGAGGTTCAGCTTGAGGTGGTGATCCGTCATCCACACTGATATGTCTGCCAGACATGCAGAGATGCGATTCGCCACCTGGTTATCAGAAGGGGGAAAGGAGAAGATTAATTGTGTGTCGTCTGCATAGCAATGATAGGAGAGACCATGTGAGGATATGACAGAGCCAAGTGACTTGGTGTATAGCGAGAATAGGAGAGGGCCTAGAACAGAGCCCTGGGGGACACCAGTGGTGAGAGCACGTGGTGCGGAGACAGATTCTCGCCACGCCACCTGGTAGGAGCGACCTGTCAGGTAGGACGCAATCCAAGCGTGGGCCGCGCCGGAGATGCCCAACTCGGAGAGGGTGGAGAGGAGGATCTGATGGTTCACAGTATCAAAGGCAGCCGATAGGTCTAGAAGGATGAGAGCAGAGGAGAGAGAGTTAGCTTTAGCAGTGCGGAGCGCCTCCGTGACACAGAGAAGAGCAGTCTCAGTTGAATGACTAGTCTTGAAACCTGACTGATTTGGATCAAGAAGGTCATTCTGAGAGAGATAGCAGGAGAGCTGGCCAAGGACGGCACGTTCAAGAGTTTTGGAGAGAAAAGAAAGAAGGGATACTGGTCTGTAGTTGTTGACATCAGAGGGATCGAGTGTAGGTTTTTTCAGAAGGGGTGCAACTCTCGCTCTCTTGAAGGCGGAAGGGACGTAGCCAGCGGTCAAGGATGAGTTGATGAGCGAGGTGAGGTAGGGGAGAAGGTCTCCGGAAATGGTCTGGAGAAGAGAGGAGGGGATAGGGTCAAGCGGGCAGGTTGTTGGGCGGCCGGCCGTCACAAGACGCGAGATTTCATCTGGAGAGAGAGGGGAGAAAGAGGTCAAAGCACAGGGTAGGGCAGTGTGAGCAGAACCAGCGGTGTCGTTTGACTTAGCAAACGATGATCGGATGTCGTCGACCTTCTTTTCAAAATGGTTGACGAAGTCATCCGCAGAGAGGGAGGAGGGGGGGAGGGGGAGGAGGATTCAGGAGGGAGGAGAAGGTGGCAAAGAGCTTCCTAGGGTTAGAGGCAGATGCTTGGAATTTAGAGTGGTAGAAAGTGGCTTTAGCAGCAGAGACAGAAGAGGAGAATGTAGAGAGGAGGGAGTGAAAGGATGCCAGGTCCGCAGGGAGGCGAGTTTTCCTCCATTTCCGCTCGGCTGCCCGGAGCCCTGTTCTGTGAGCTCGCAATGAGTCGTCGAGCCACGGAGCAGGAGGGGAGGACCGAGCCGGCCTGGAGGATAGGGGACATAGAGAGTCAAAGGATGCAGAAAGGGAGGAGAGGAGGGTTGAGGAGGCAGAATCAGGAGATAGGTTGGAGAAGGTTTGAGCAGAGGGAAGAGATGATAGGATGGAAGAGGAGAGAGTAGCGGGGGAGAGAGAGAAAAGGTTGGGACGGCGCGATACCATCCGAGTAGGGGCAGTGTGGGAAGTGTTAGATGAGAGCGAGAGGGAAAAGGATACAAGGTAGTGGTCAGAGACTTGGAGGGGAGTTGCAATGAGATTAGTGGAAGAACAGCATCTAGTAAAGATGAGGTCAAGCGTATTGCCTGCCTTGTGAGTAGGGGGGGAAGGTGAGAGGGTGAGGTCAAAAGAGGAGAGGAGTGGAAAGAAGGAGGCAGAGAGGAATGAGTCAAAGGTAGACGTGGGGAGGTTAAAGTCACCCAGAACTGTGAGAGGTGAGCCATCCTCAGGAAAGGAGCTTATCAAGGCATCAAGCTCATTGATGAACTCTCCAAGGGAACCTGGGGGGCGATAAATGATAAGGATGTTAAGCTTGAAAGGGCTGGTAACTGTGACAGCATGGAATTCAAAGGAGGCGATAGACAGATGGGTCAGGGGAGAAAGAGAGAATGTCCACTTGGGGGAGATGAGGATCCCAGTGCCACCACCCCGCTGACCAGAAGCTCTCGGGGTGTGCGAGAACACGTGGGCAGATGAGGAGAGAGCGGTAGGAGTAGCAGTGTTATCTGTGGTAATCCATGTTTCCGTCAGTGCCAAGAAGTCGAGGGACTGGAGGGAAGCATAGGCTGAGATGAACTCTGCCTTGTTGGCCGCAGATCGGCAGTTCCAGAGGCTGCCGGAGACCTGGAACTCCACGTGGGTCGTGCGCGCTGGGACCACCAGGCAGCGGCCACGCGGTGTGAAGCGTTGTGTGGTCTGTGCAGAGAGGAGAGAAGAGGGATAGACAGACACATAGTTGACAGGCTACAGAAGAGGCTACGCTAATGCAAAGGAGATTGGAATGACAAGTGGACTACACGTCTCGAATGTTCAGAAAGTTAAACTTACGTTGCAAGAAATCTTATTGACTAAAATGATACAGTGCTGCTGAAGTAGGCTAGCTAGCAGTGGCTGCGTTGTTGACTTAGTTTGAAAGTGTAGCTGGCTAGGTAGCCTCGGTAACTGGCTAGGTAACCTAGACAATTACTCAAAACTACACAATTATCTTGACAGCAAAGACAACTATGTAGCTAGCTAACACTACACTAACCAAGTCGTTCCGTTGCAATGTAATGTAAATGTGATAGTCTCTACATGCTGCTATTCGGTAGACGTATTCGGTAGACGTTGGCTAGCTGGCTAGCTGCTGGCTAGCTAGCAGTGTTTCCTACGTTAACAGGGACGACAAATAGCTGGCTAGCTAACTTCGGTAAATTACGATAATTACTCTAAACTAAACTACACACTCTAAACTACACAATTATCTCGGATACGAAGACAGCAAAGACAACTATGTAGCTAGCTAACACTACGCTAATCAAGTCGTTCCGTTGAATGTAATAGTTTCTACAGTGCTGCTATTCGGTAGACGTTGGCTAGCTGGCTAGCTGCTGGCTAGCTGCTGGCTAGCTGCTGGCTAGCTAGCAGTGTTTCCTACGTTAAGAGGGACGACAAATAGCTGGCTAGCTAACCTCGGTAAATTACGAAGACAGCAAAGACAACTATGAAGCTAGCTAACACTACGCTAATCAAGTCGTTCCGTTGAATCTAGGACCCAAACGTTGCATGTTCAAAGCTCATCACGGACAACTTTACCATTTTAGATCATTAGCTACTTTGCAACTACTTAGCATGTTAGCTAACCCTTCCCCTAACCCCAGCCTTAAACTTTTAAACGAACTCCTAACCGTAGCCTAGCTAACGTTAGCCACCTAGTTAACATTCGTGTTAACCACCTAGTTAACGTTAGCAAACAACAAATATTAATTCTTAACATATCATACTAAATGGGTGATAGACATCCACAAATGAATACGTACCATACAAAACATATCATACTAATTATGTCACGGGAATTACGTTTACTATGTTACGTCTACCCCTGAGTTCAGGTTGCGCGAGCACGCACACACACACACACACACACACACACACACACACACACACACACACACACACACACACACACACACACACACACACACACACACACACACACACACACACACACACACACAGGACTGTTTTCTGTCTATAGGAGACAGATCTTCTTATAGTTATGTATTCATATTTCTACTCATCTAACGTTTTCTCCAGCTGGTTTCTTCAGCCTGGTATTGGTCAGTCAGAGGACATTCCCTCTGATGTCTCTCAGTATGAGTTCCTTCAGCCTGGTATTGGTCAGTCAGAGGACATTCCCTCTGATGTCTCCCAGTATGAGATGGCAGTGTGGATGTTGGGTTTCATTCACTGTTGATGAGCTCTGTAACATCCACTCCGTCGGTCCGGTGGAACTGTAATCATCTGATATCAGAACAGCCTTCCTGAAAGGTTATCTATCATCACTAGTCCTTATTTCCACATCAGTCGTAGTGCGATAAAACATTACCCTGTCTCTCCAGTTATTTAAAACATTACCCTGTCTCTCCAGTTATTTAAAACATTACCCTGTCTCTCCAGTTATTTAAAACATTACCCTGTCTCTCCAGTTATTTAAAACATTACCCTGTCTCTCCAGTTATTTAAAACATTACCCTGTCTCTCCAGTTATTTAAAACATTACCCTGTCTCTCCAGTTATTTAAAACATTACCCTGTCTCTCCAGTTATTTAAAACATTACCCTGTCTCTCCAGTTATTTAAAACATTACCCCGTCTCTCCAGTTATTTAAAACATTACCCCGGCTCTCCAGTTATTTAAAACATTACCCCGGCTCTCCAGGTATTTAAAACATTACCCCGGCTCTCCAGTTATTTAAAACATTACCCTGGATCTCCAGTTATTTAAAACATTACCCTGTCTCTCCAGTATTTAAAACATTACCCTGTCTTTATTTGGGTCTGTACTGCTACAGACCGATCTTATTATCTGGGCCTGTACTGCTATAGACAGATCTTATTATTTGGGTCTGTACCGCTACAGACAGATCTTATTATCTGGGTCTGTACTGCTACAGACAGATCTTATTATTTGGGTCTGTACCGCTACAGACAGATCTTATTATTTGGGTCTGTACTGCTACAGACAGGTCTTATTATTTGGGTCTGTACTGCTACAGACAGATTGTATTATTTGGGTCTGTACTGCTACAGACAGATCTTATTATTTGGGTCTGTACTGCTACAGACAGATCTTATTATTTGGGTCTGTACTGCTACAGACAGATCTTATTATTTGGGTCTGTACCGCTACAGACAGATCTTATTATCTGGGTCTGTACTGCTATAGACAGATCTTATTATCTGGGTCTGTACTGCTACAGACAGATCTTATTATCTGGGTCTGTACTGCTACAGACAGATCTTATTATTTGGGTCTGTACTGCTACAGACAGATCTTATTATTTGGGTCTGTACTGCTACAGACAGATCTTATTATCTGGGTCTGTACTGCTACAGACAGATTTTATTATCTGGGTCTGTACCACTAAAGACAGATCTTATTATTTGGGTCTGTACTGCTACAGACAGATCTTATTATCTGGGTCTGTACTGCTATAGACATATCTTATTATTTGGGTCTGTACCGCTACAGACAGATCTTATTATTTGGGTCTATACCGCTACAGACAGCTCTTATTATCTGGGTCTATACTGCTATAGATTCTGTCACTAATTCTCTTCACGTTTCTCTAATTGTCCGCCAGATGGCGACTGCTATGATGTTCAATAGCAATCAGTGGCATAATGGTAGATTACGTTGATTTGGTTTATTTATTAATTAAAATAAACTTGAAGCATAACTCGCTAAAACATTCCTTAGATGTCCATGTTATTATATTGTAGCGATCCTCGCTATATATAGCATACCACCCTGCATACCACTGCTGGCTTGCTTCTGAAGCTAAGCAGGGTTGGTCCTGGTCAGTCCCTGGATGGGAGACCAGATGCTGCTGGAAGTGGTGTTGGAGGGCCAGTAGGAGGCACTCTTTCCTCTGGTCTAAAAAAAAAAATATCCCAATGCCCCAGGGCAGTGATTGGGGACACTGCCCTGTGTAGGGTGCCGTCTTTCGGATGGGACGTTAAACGGGTGTCCTGACTCTCTGAGGTCATTAAAGATCCCATGGCACTTATCGTAAGAGTAGGGGTGTTAACCCTGGTGTCCTGGCTAAATTCCCAATCTGGCCCTCAAACCATCATGGTCACCTAATAATCCCCAGTTTACAATTGGCTCATTCATCCCCCTCCTCTCCCCTGTAACTATTCCCCAGGTCGTTGCTGCAAATGAGAACGTGTTCTCAGTCAACTTACCTGGTAAAATAACGGTAAAAAAAAAATTAAAAAAATATGAGCCACGTTACAGTTCCCACCAAGTGGGAAACCCCTATTGGCGTGATGCGTAGGATGTCTGCCTTTCACGCTAAAATCTACTGTTTGCTTCCCGTTCGCCACAACATTATATTATTATTGTATTCTAAAAGATTAGATGAAATGTATTCTGTGTACAACTGTCTGCCACTGGTTACATCCGGGGAACGCTGTGCTCTCCACCTGTTGCATCCCCGCCTCGTTAACTCTGTCGTGTTGACGTCGTGACAAGCAGACTGACACTTCTGCCCGTTGACTGGGCAGGAAAGACTCAAACTCTCGGGATATCAAGACTGGAATCGGGAAAACATGTGAAAAGGGGAACCCTGGGTTGTGATGAAGTAGCCTAGTTGGAAGGAAAGGCTATGACAGAGGAAAAGATGGCGAACAACTCAACTTTAGACAGCGTGTTTTCTAACAGAACAGGACAGAACGCATCTCAACCATCTCCGTTCACTGAAATCCGGGAGAATCCACTGAAGGTAGGCAACTAGTAACTCACTGACTCTTAAAAGTCCGGACATCCTTGTTCGGCAGGGAAACTTTATTTCTTATTAGTTTAAACAAATATTTTTGTAGTATTATTCAAGATAAACATTATATTTATCGAATTTATAAGGGGATATATTTTTTTTGTGTGGAATTTACCTAATATTTTCAATATTATTATTATTATTGTTTCCATGTCCGCTCTGTGACCGGATATGTCCTTGTCTGGGACAAACGATCCCAATTCCGAACTCTCAAAAAAAGTTGTACAATTCTAAAAACGGTCAATAATTAATATTAACTGGGAAATTATCTTATGTAGTTTCTTGCAATCGCTCTCTGTGAATTTGAAGAATATTTCTCTCAATACTGTGATTTCCTACAAAACATGTGTTTGGAGATTTGGTGATTAACGTCAGAATCCTAAATGAATCAGGTGAGCTATACCGTAAGGACCGTCATGTTCTGGTAAGTTCTCTACTTCAATTTAAACAAACAATATTCAAATCACCATGGTCACAACCATCAACTGTCAACGCCATCTACCTGATAGATTAAGATATAATATGAATTTTGGTTCAAATATGTTTATTTTCATTAGGTTTTAGTCATAAATCAACTGAGAAAAAACTAAAATGCAACTTTGTATACCACTTGAATGGGGAAAATATTTATTTTTTTATTCATAATTTTCCATATTTTACAAATGTTTGCGTTTAACTTTTAATTTCTATTAGTCTGACGTGTTTTTACCATCTGTTGACTCCATCAGTGGCTTGTCAACTCCGTCGCTGATGGCTAACCCTCTTTAAGATACGTTATTTTTCTGTCTTTTATATTCGGGAAAAATATCAGATTCACTGTTCTGCAACATGCTTAAACTATTTTAGGTTTAGTACAGCAAACACTAAGGGATACTGTTTGCTTTATGAATGTTGTTTAATGTTGTAAATCTAGAAAAACATACCAAAATGCTAACTGAAATAAGCCCTGGAGCATTTATATAGTGCAATAAAACAAAAACAAAAAGAAGTTTGGAGATTTGAATTAGGTCATTTTCACTTTAAAATTACCCATGAGCACCAACGTGAAGTTGATAGAAGCATGTTTAAATTGAGGGTCAAATGAAAGCTAACAGTTTATATTTTAGAGAAATGAAGGCATAAATGTTTTAACCATTTTCCATCCTAAAATTCAGAAATAAAGGAAAGGCTTTGATTTCTAGACCAACTGATGGAAAGGGGTCTTAGGAAACATCTACTATACAGGGTACATCAAAACACAGTCATGTTGAAGACTCCTGCCTTAGGAGACATCTACCATACAGGGTACATCAAAACACAGTCATGTTGAAGTAGACTCCTGTATTAGGAAACATCTACCATACAGGGTACATCAAAACACAGTCATGTTGAAGACTCCTGACAACTAAAATCAATACTTAGATTTTTTTTTTTGTGCCTTCTGTAAGTTTAAGAAACATTGCCTTGCGGCTTGAAATTCCGTTACCAAACCTCCACATCTTCAAGATATTTTTGAATTTCTTTCCCTCGTGAGGAGGGAGGATCATGAAAGTTCACAGAAGTAACAAGTAAAAGTAGACCTATCAATTATTTATTGGAGAATTAGGATACTGAGGGAGATTTTACCGAAATTCTGTTACCAAACTTCTTCCAGTAAAGTGTTTTTGTAAAATGTTCAATATAAATTGTTAAAAGTATGTTGTTTTGTATGGTTTGTTCAACTTTTTTAAATCAGTGGTTTTTGTTTGGCAAAAAATCTGAGTGTCAGCGCAATTCCGTTACCGTGGAATTACATATTTGAATAATTGAATGTTTTTAATGAAACAATCAAGGTCTTTAAACACTTGATGGACAAACACATGAATGAAAAGCCTTTTATGACGTGTGACAGAGTTGACATAAATCCATTTAGTTGCGTTTTGATGAAAACATGTAAGAATTAGGTTGTTTCTTTTACACGTTGAGAGCTGGTACATTGATCTATCAGAATATATATTTCAAGAATCCCTGATCTGCAATAATAAGGCTGCATTTATTTTTCATGTTTCCTCAAAGCTGTGGTTGAATTCCCAGCATGGATGTAAACAAACATTGTATTTCATCAAAGTGACGAGTGATTACATATTATTGTTCACAGATGGAGGTTTATATTGTTTTTCTTGACCCGCGTTACTAAGGTAATGTTAGTCCCGCGTTACTAAGGTAATGTTAGTCCCGCGTTACTAAGGTAATGTTAGTCCCGCGTTACTAAGGTAATGTTAGTCCCGCGTTACTAAGGTAATGTTAGTCCCGCGTTACTATGGTAATGTTAGTCCCGCGTTACTATGGTAATGTTAGTCCCTCGTTACTGAGGTAATGTTAGTCCCTCGTTACCAAGGTAATGTTAGTCCCTCGTTACCAAGGTAATGTTAGTCCCTCGTTACATAGGTAATGTTAGTCCCTCGTTACATAGGTAATGTTAGTCCCTCGTTACTAAGGTAATGTTAGTCCCTCGTTACATAGGTAATGTTAGTCCCTCGTTACATAGGTAATGTTAGTCCCTCGTTACTAAGGTAATGTTAGTCCCTCGTTACTAAGGTAATGTTAGTCCCTCGTTACTAAGGTAATGTTAGTCCCTCGTTACTATAGTAGTGTTATGGTCATTCACAGCGTCAGGGAAAAGGTCTTGACCCCTCAGCCACATTCCTCCCAAGTGTTTTGTGTCTAGTGCAGGAAGTTCATGGCCAGTGAGATAATGTCAGTAGCTAGCAGCTACTTCCTGGGCATTTACAGTATCTCGGAAGCCAACACACAGTTTGAGTAATTTGTGTGGTTTTCTCTGTTGGCCCGTGAGGAGTTCTCTAAGCCCCAGCGGTACCTGTTTTTCAAGGCTGAGATTGGAATAAATGAAACACTATATTGACATGGTTTATTTCTAGTCATCTTGGAAACCCTGAATTAAAATGTTGCGTACCATTCTATGTTACATGCCTCTGTCCACGAGAGATGCCATGTCTAGTGGCTCGTCTCTGTAACCTCTGGAGTCATGTAAAGCCTACAGACTACATGATGGCCTCTTGTCCTCCTTTCCCCTCTGCACACAGATGCACCACACCCTCTGCACACAGATGCACCACACCCTCTGCACACAGATGCACCACGCCCTCTGCACACAGATACACCACGCCCTCTGCACACAGATACACCACGCCCTCTGCACACAGATACACCACGCCCTCTGCACACAGATACACCACGCCCTCTGCACACAGATACACCACGCCCTCTGCACACAGATACACCACACCCTCTGCACACAGATACACCACACCCTCTGCACACAGATACACCACACCCTCTGCACACAGATACACCACACCCTCCTCTGCACACAGATACACCACACCCTCCTCTGCACACAGATACACCACACCCTCCTCTGCACACAGATACACCACACCCTCCTCTGCACACAGATACACCACACCCTCCTCTGCACACAGATACACCACACCCTCCTCTGCACACAGATACACCACACCCTCCTCTGCACACAGATACACCACACCCTCCTCTGCACACAGATACACCACGCCCTCCTCACGCAGATACACCACGCCCTCTGCACGCAGATACACCACGCCCTCTGCACGCAGATGCACCACGCCCTCTGCACGCAGATGCACCACGCCCTCTGCACGCAGATGCACCACGCCCTCTGCACGCAGATGCACCACGCCCTCTGCACGCAGATGCACCACGCCCTCTGCACGCAGATGCACCACGCCCTCTGCACGCAGATGCACCACGCCCTCTGCACGCAGATGCACCACGCCCTCTGCACGCAGATGCACCACGCCCTCTGCACGCAGATGCACCACGCCCTCTGCACGCAGATGCACCACGCCCTCTGCACGCAGATGCACCACGCCCTCTGCACGCAGATGCACCACGCCCTCTGCACGCAGATGCACCACGCCCTCTGCACGCAGATGCACCACGCCCTCTGCACGCAGATGCACCACGCCCTCTGCACGCAGATGCACCACACCCTCTGCACGCAGATGCACCACACCCTCTGCACGCAGATGCACCACACCCTCTGCACGCAGATGCACCACACCCTCTGCACACAGATGCACCACACCCTCTGCACACAGATACACCACACCCTCATACTCAGCTTACCATCCATCCCAGGCAGGGAATTCTGTCAGCCATGTTGTCAGGGGGGCCTGGGCAGAGAGAATTCACCTCAGTCCTCATCTCTGCCCAGGCCCTGTCAATGTCGCTGACAGAATTCAGTCCTCATGTCAGCCACGTTGACAGGGCCTGGGCAGAGATGAGGACTGAGGTGAATTCTGTCAGCCACGTTGACAGGGGGACCTGGGCAGAGATGAGGACTGAGGTGAATTCTGTCAGCCACGTTGACAGGGGGACCTGGGCAGAGATGAGGACTGAGGTGAATTATGTCAGCCATGTTGTCAGGGGGGCCTAGGCAGAGATGAGGAGTGGGGTGAATTCTGTCAGCCACGTTGACAGGGGGACCTGGGCAAAGATGAGGACTGAGGTGTATACTGTAGAAATAGGAGAAGAGACTGTTCTGCAGGAGAATGTGTGTACTGTGCTGTAAGGATTGACCAGCTGGCAGCTCTGAGAGAACTCAACACCCCAGCCTCCTCCCTGCTCTCCCTTCCCTCGTCCCCTCCCAGGTCAGAGGTCACGGATCAGCCCATCTCTCTATCCCTTCCTCCATCCCCAGCCCGTCACAGTTCTCCATTGTCACGTAGCACAAAGAAAGACGCTGTCCGCCCCCCTGGACACTGAGACAGAGAGAGACAGTGGAGGAGGAGAACATCAGTCTCATTCTGTTCTGTCACCTCTTCACACCCAGAGAGAGTGAGAGAGAGGATGCAGGAAGCAACACACATTATATTAAATGGCTTGCGTTAGGCCCTAAAGAGAACACTCTGGGGTAGAATGTTAGGGACAGAGTTAGAACGCTCTGGGGTAGAATGTTAGGGACAGAGTTAGAACGCTCTGGGGTAGAATGTTAGGGACAGAGTTAGAACGCTCTGGGGTAGAATGTTAGGGACAGAGTTAGAACGCTCTGGGGTAGAATGTTAGGGACAGAGTTAGAACACTCTGGGGTAGAATGTTAGGGACAGAGTTAGAACGCTCTGGGGTAGAATGTTAGGGACAGAGTTAGAACACTCTGGGGTAGAATGTTAGGGACAGAGGTAGAACACTCTGGGGTAGAATGTTAGGGACAGAGGTAGAACACTCTGGGGTAGAATGTTAGGGACAGAGGTAGAACACTCTGGGGTAGAATGTTAGGGACAGAGTTAGAACGCTCTGGGGTAGAATGTTAGGGACAGAGTTAGAACGCTCTGGGGTAGAATGTTAGGGACAGAGTTAGAATGCTCTGGGGTAGAATGTTAGGGACAGAGTTAGAACGCTCTGGGGTAGAATGTTAGAACGCTCTGGGGTAGAATGTTAGGGACAGAGTTAGAACGCTCTGGGGTAGAATGTTAGGGACAGAGTTAGAACGCTCTGGGGTAGAATGTTAGGGACAGAGTTAGAACGCTCTGGGGTAGAATGTTAGGGACAGAGTTAGAACACTCTGGGGTAGAATGTTAGAACGCTCTGGGGTAGAATGTTAGGGACAGAGTTAGAACGCTCTGGGGTAGAATGTTAGGGACAGAGTTAGAACGCTCTGGGGTAGAATGTTAGGGACAGAGTTAGAACACTCTGGGGTAGAATGTTAGGGACAGAGTTAGAATGCTCTGGGGTAGAATGTTAGGGACAGAGTTAGAACACTCTGGGGTAGAATGTTAGGGACAGAGTTAGAACACTCTGGGGTAGAATGTTAGGGACAGAGTTAGAACGCTCTGGGGTAGAATGTTAGGGACAGAGGTAGAACGCTCTGGGGTAGAATGTTAGGGACAGAGGTAGAACACTCTGGGGTAGAATGTTAGGGACAGAGGTAGAACACTCTGGGGTAGAATGTTAGGGACAGAGGTAGAACACTCTGGGGTAGAATGTTAGGGACAGAGGTAGAACACTCTGGGGTAGAATGTTAGGGACAGAGGTAGAACACTCTGGGGTAGAATGTTAGGGACAGAGGTAGAACACTCTGGGGTAGAATGTTAGGGACAGAGGTAGAACACTCTGGGGTAGAATGTTAGGGACAGAGGTAGAACACTCTGGGGTAGAATGTTAGGGACAGAGTTAGAACGCTCTGGGGTAGAATGTTAGGGACAGAGGTAGAACACTCTGGGGTAGAATGTTAGGGACAGAGTTAGAACGCTCTGGGGTAGAATGTTAGGGACAGAGTTAGAACACTCTGGGGTAGAATGTTAGGGACAGAGTTAGAACGCTCTGGGGTAGAATGTTAGGGACAGAGTTAGAACGCTCTGGGGTAGAATGTTAGGGACAGAGGTAGAACACTCTGGGGTAGAATGTTAGGGACAGAGTTAGAACGCTCTGGGGTAGAATGTTAGGGACAGAGTTAGAACGCTCTGGGGTAGAATGTTAGGGACAGAGTTAGAACACTCTGGGGTAGAATGTTAGGGACAGAGTTAGAACGCTCTGGGGTAGAATGTTAGGGACAGAGTTAGAACACTCTGGGGTAGAATGTTAGGGACAGAGTGAAAACACTCTGGGGTAGAATGTTAGGGACAGAGTTAGAACACTCTGGGGTAGAATGTTAGGGACAGAGTTAGAACGCTCTGGGGTAGATTGTTAGGGACAGAGGTAGAACACTCTGGGGTAGAATGTTAGGGACAGAGTTAGAACACTCTGGGGTAGAATGTTAGGGACAGAGTGAAAACACTCTGGGGTAGAATGTTAGGGACAGAGTTAGAACACTCTGGGGTAGAATGTTAGGGACAGAGGTAGAACACTCTGGGGTAGAATGTTAGGGACAGAGGTAGAACACTCTGGGGTAGAATGTTAGGGACAGAGTTAGAACGCTCTGGGGTAGAATGTTAGGGACAGAGTTAGAACACTCTGGGGTAGAATGTTAGGGACAGAGTTAGAACGCTCTGGGGTAGAATGTTAGGGACAGAGTTAGAACGCTCTGGGGTAGAATGTTAGGGACAGAGTTAGAACACTCTGGGGTAGAATGTTAGGGACAGAGTTAGAACACTCTGGGGTAGAATGTTAGGGACAGAGTTAGAACACTCTGGGGTAGAATGTTAGGGACAGAGTTAGAACACTCTGGGGTAGAATGTTAGGGACAGAGTTAGAACACTCTGGGGTAGAATGTTAGAACGCTCTGGGGTAGAATGTTAGGGACAGAGGTAGAACACTCTGGGGTAGAATGTTAGGGACAGAGGTAGAACACTCTGGGGTAGAATGTTAGGGACAGAGTTAGAACGCTCTGGGGTAGAATGTTAGGGACAGAGTTAGAACACTCTGGGGTAGAATGTTAGGGACAGAGTTAGAACGCTCTGGGGTAGAATGTTAGGGACAGAGGTAGAACACTCTGGGGTAGAATGTTAGGGACAGAGGTAGAACACTCTGGGGTAGAATGTTAGGGACAGAGGTAGAACACTCTGGGGTAGAATGTTAGGGACAGAGTTAGAACGCTCTGGGGTAGAATGTTAGGGACAGAGTTAGAACGCTCTGGGGTAGAATGTTAGGGACAGAGTTAGAACACTCTGGGGTAGAATGTTAGGGACAGAGTTAGAACACTCTGGGGTAGAATGTTAGGGACAGAGTTAGAACACTCTGGGGTAGAATGTTAGGGACAGAGTTAGAACACTCTGGGGTAGAATGTTAGGGACAGAGTTAGAACGCTCTGGGGTAGAATGTTAGGGACAGAGTTAGAACACTCTGGGGTAGAATGTTAGGGACAGAGTTAGAACGCTCTGGGGTAGAATGTTAGGGACAGAGTTAGAACGCTCTGGGGTAGAATGTTAGGGACAGAGTTAGAACGCTCTGGGGTAGAATGTTAGGGACAGAGTTAGAACGCTCTGGGGTAGAATGTTAGGGACAGAGTTAGAACGCTCTGGGGTAGAATGTTAGGGACAGAGTTAGAACACTCTGGGGTAGAATGTTAGGGACAGAGTTAGAACGCTCTGGGGTAGAATGTTAGGGACAGAGTTAGAACGCTCTGGGGTAGAATGTTAGGGACAGAGTTAGAACACTCTGGGGTAGAATGTTAGGGACAGAGTTAGAACACTCTGGGGTAGAATGTTAGGGACAGAGTTAGAACGCTCTGGGGTAGAATGTTAGGGACAGAGTTAGAACACTCTGGGGTAGAATGTTAGGGACAGAGTTAGAACGCTCTGGGGTAGAATGTTAGGGACAGAGTTAGAACACTCTGGGGTAGAATGTTAGGGACAGAATAGTCAGGAATGAAGGTGGAACTTCTTGTGATTCTTTGAAACAACTGCAGAGTCTGAGTGGAAAACAAAAACATGATCGTTATCTGCTGTTACATGTAATCTGTTGCTAAAATATTGACCTCATTATGCAGGTTACAAGTATCAGATGACCTCCTCCTGTACAGCTCCTGGACATACAGTAAATCACAGTCCATGGATTAGGAGATTATAGTCGATCTCTGTGTGTTGTTGGATACAAATGTTTCTCTTTAGTAGTGGAACGTCTTCCAACTGGGCAGTCTATTGTAAGGATCTCCCTGACCAGAACGGACCTGCCAGGCCAGGTCATGTTTGCCAAGTAGTACACTCCCTAGTGTGCCAGCCTGCTTGTGGCCTTTGTTATGTTTGCCCTTCCTGCTACAAGAAAGCCAGACCTCTGTTCCCTCTGAGTGAATGTGAATGGGTTGATGAATACTACTGGGCATTTCCATGTAAAAGGAGAAAGCCAGACCTCTGTTCCCTCTGAGTGAATGTGAATGGGTTGATGAATACTACTGGGCATTTCCATGTAAAAGGACCCATGAGAACCAACATGTGAAGCTCATAGGAACATGTTCAATTGGGTGTCAAATGAAAGCTAGGAGTCTTTTTTTTAAATGAATTAAGGCATATATACATTCAACCGTTTTCCATTCTAAAAATCTAGAAGATGGGAAAGGGGTCAACATAAAAGTCTTCTAAGATATTTTTAGAAATACATTAAAACAAAATAATATTGAAGTAAAGACGCCTGACAACTAAAATCAACATATTTAAAACCGAACAAAAATATAAATGTAACAATTTCAAAGAAAGAAATCAGTCAATTTAAATAAATTAATTTGTCCCTTATCTATGGGTTTCACATGACTGGGAATACAGATATGAATCTGTTGGTCACAGATACCTTAAAATGAGGTAGGGGTGTGGATCAGAAAACCAGTCAGTATCTGGTGTGACCACCATTTGCCTCATGCAGCGAGTCACATCTCCTTCACATAGAGTTGATCAGGCTGTTGATTGTGGCCTGTGGAATGTTGTTCCACTCCTCTTCAATGGCTGTGCGAAGTAGCTGGATATTGGCAGGAACTGGAACACGCTGTCGTACACGTCGATCCAGAGCATCCCAAACATGCTCAATGGGTCACATGTCTGGTGAGTATGCAGGCCATGGAAGAACTGGGACATTTTCAGCTTCCAGGAATTGTGTACAGATCCTTGTGACATGGGGACGTGCGTTATCATGCTGAGACATGAGATGATGGCGGCGGATGAATGGCACCACAATGGGATCTCATCACTTTCAAATGACCATAGATAATATACAGTTGTTTGTTGTCTGTAGCTTATGCCTGTTCATACCATAACCCCACCATGGGGCACTCTGTTCACAACGTTGACATCAGTAAACCACTCGACCACACGACGCCACACGCGGTCTGACCACATGACGCCATACTGCCGTTGTGAGGTCGGTCTAGTGGCGTTCTCTACGGGATGATGTCACTCGTCTAGTGGCGTTCTCTATGGGATGATGTCACTCGTCTAGTGGCGTTCTCTATGGGATGATGTCACTCGTCTAGTGGCGTTTTCTATGGGATGATGTCACTCGTCCAGTGGCGTTCTCTATGGGATGATGTCACTCGTCTAGTGGTGTTCTCTACGGGATGATGTCACTAGTCCAGTGTCGTTCTCTACGGGATGATGTCACTAGTCTAGTGGTGTTCATTATGGGATGATGTCACTCGTCTAGTGGCGTTCTCTATGGGATGATGTCACTCGTCTAGTGGCGTTTTCTATGGGATGATGTCACTCGTCCAGTGGCGTTCTCTATGGGATGATGTCACTCGTCTAGTGGCGTTCTCTATGGGATGATGTCACTCGTCTAGTGGCGTTCTCTACGGGATGATGTCACTGGTCTAGTGGCGTTCTCTACGGGATGATGTCACTCGTCTAGTGGCGTTTTCTACGGGATGATGTCACTCGTCTAGTGGCGTTCTCTATGGGATGATGTCACTCGTCTAGTGGCGTTTTCTATGGGATGATGTCACTCGTCCAGTGGCGTTCTCTATGGGATGATGTCACTCGTCTAGTGGCGTTCTCTATGGGATGATGTCACTCGTCTAGTGGCGTTTTCTATGGGATGATGTCACTCGTCCAGTGGCGTTCTCTATGGGATGATGTCACTCGTCTAGTGGTGTTCTCTACGGGATGATGTCACTAGTCCAGTGTCGTTCTCTACGGGATGATGTCACTAGTCTAGTGGTGTTCATTATGGGATGATGTGGTGTTCTCTATGGGATGATGTCACTCGTCCAGTGGCGTTCTCTATGGGATGATGTCACTCGTCTAGTGGCGTTCTCTATGGGATGATGTCACTCGTCTAGTGGCGTTCTCTACGGGATGATGTCACTGGTCTAGTGGCGTTCTCTACGGGATGATGTCACTCGTCTAGTGGCGTTCTCTACGGGATGATGTCACTCGTCTAGTGGCGTTCTCTACGGGATGATGTCACTCGTCCAGTGGCGTTCTCTATGGGATGATGTCACTCGTCTAGTGGCGTTCTCTATGGGATGATGTCACTAGTCCAGTGGCGTTCTCTACGGGATGATGTCACTCATCCAGTGGCGTTCTCTATGGGATGATGTCACTAGTCTAGTGGCGTTCTCTACGGGATGATGTCACTCGTCCAGTGGCGTTCTCTACGGGATGATGTCACTCGTCCAGTGGCGTTCTCTACGGGATGATGTCACTCGTCCAGTGGCGTTCTCTATGGGATGATGTCACTAGTCTAGTGGCGTTCTCTATGGGATGATGTCACTCGTCTAGTGGCGTTCTCTACGGGATGATGTCACTCGTCTAGTGGCGGTCTCTATGGGATGATGTCACTCGTCTAGTGTCGTTCTCTACGAGATGATGTCACTCGTCCAGTGGCGTTCTCTATGGGATGATGTCACTCGTCCAGTGGCGTTCTCTGCGGGATGATGTCACTCGTCCAGTGTCGTTCTCTATGGGATGATGCAACTCGTCCAGTGGCGTTCTCTATGGGATGATGTCACTCGTCCAGTGGCGTTCTCTGCGGGATGATGTCACTCGTCCAGTGTCGTTCTCTATGGGATGATGCCACTCGTCCAGTGGCGTTCTCTACGGGATGATGTCACTAGTCTAGTGGCGTTCTCTATGGGATGATGTCACTAGTCTAGTGGCGTTCTCTATGGGATGATGCCACTCGTCCAGTGGCGTTCTCTATGGGATGATGTCACTCGTGTCGTTCTCTACGGGATGATGTCACTCATCCAGTGGCGTTCTCTATGGGATGATGTCACTCGTCCAGTTGCGTTCTCTATGGGATAATGTCACTCGTCTAGTGACGTTCTCTACGGGATGATGTCACTCGTCTAGTGGCGGTCTCTATGGGATGATGTCACTCATCCAGTGGCGTTCTCTATGTGATGATGACACTCGTCTAGTGGCGTTCTCTATGGGATGATGTCACTCGTCCAGTGGCGTTCTCTATGGGATGATGTCACTCGTCCAGTGGCGTTCTCTATGGGATGATGCCACTCGTCTAGTGGCGTTCTCTATGGGATGATGTCACTCGTCTAGTGGCGTTCTCTATGGGATGATGTCACTCGTCTAGTGGCGTTTTCTATGGGATGATGTCACTCGTCTAGTGGCGTTCTCTATGGGATGATGTCACTCGTGTCGTTCTCTACGGGATGATGTCACTCATCCAGTGGCGTTCTCTATGGGATGATGTCACTCGTCTAGTGGCGTTCTCTACGGGATGATGTCACTCGTCCAGTGGCGTTCTCTACGGGATGATGTCACTCGTCCAGTGGCGTTCTCTATGGGATGATGTCACTAGTCTAGTGGCGTTCTCTATGGGATGATGTCACTCGTCTAGTGGCGTTCTCTACGGGATGATGTCACTCGTCTAGTGGCGGTCTCTATGGGATGATGTCACTAGTCTAGTGTCGTTCTCTACGAGATGATGTCACTAGTCTAGTGTCGTTCTCTACGAGATGATGTCACTCGTCCAGTGGCGTTCTCTATGGGATGATGTCACTCGTCCAGTGGCGTTCTCTACGGGATGATGTCACTCGTCCAGTGGCGTTCTCTACGGGATGATGCCACTCGTCCAGTGGCGTTCTCTATGGGATGATGCCACTCGTCCAGTGTCGTTCTCTATGGGATGATGTCACTAGTCTAGTGGCGTTCTCTATGGGATGATGTCACTAGTCTAGTGGCGTTCTCTATGGGATGATGTCACTAGTCTAGTGGCGTTCTCTATGGGATGATGTCACTAGTCTAGTGGCGTTCTCTATAGGATGATGCCACTCGTGGCGTTCTCTACGGGATGATGTCACTAGTCCAGTGTCGTTCTCTACTGGATGATGTCACTCGTCTAGTGGCGTTCTCTATGGGATGATGTCACTCGTCTAGTGGCGTTCTCTACGGGATGATGTCACTCGTCCGGTGTCGTTCACCACAGGATGTTACTCACAGAGGTTTCCTTCTGATCTGTCTTACTGTTGTTTTGCAGACGTATCTCCTGGGAATCATCATTTCAATATGTGGGAACTTCCTCATCAGCATTTCTCTGAATATACAGGTAGGGGTGTGTTTGTTTTATGAGGCCGTGTACAGTACTATGAGAAACAACACTAGTGTTTACTAGTGTCATCATTTACCCCAATGGATTCACTAGTTCCTTGATGTTATGCTAGCTACTGTATTATTAGTGTATTTTCCCATGCTCCTCTTAACATGAAGTGCTGTCCGTGACTCCCTGCCCTCTCTTCACTAGTTCCTTGATGTTATGCTAGCTACTGTATTTTCCCATGCTCCTCTTAACATGAAGTGCTGCCCGTGACTCTCTCTCCTCTCGCTGTCAGAAATACGCCCACATGCGCCAGTCCCAGCTCGGCGGCTCCAGGCCCTACTACACGTCGGTGCTGTGGTGGAGTGGAGTGGTTCTGATGGGGGTCGGGGAGCTGGGGAACTTCGCAGCCTACGGCTTCGCTCCGGCCTCCCTCATCGCACCCCTGGGTTGTGTTTCAGTCATAGGTAAACACACAAACCTTTCAGACCTTTATTTATCTATATTTTATGTATACTTTTATTTAATTTCTTGCGTCAATATGAAACCCCTCTTATATTGCCACTTTCCTGGTAGAATTGACCGGTATAAGCACAGGTCTAGGATCAGTTTATCCTCCCCAATCCTGACCTTAAACCTCAGAAGGGGAAAAACACACAACTGACCTCAGATCATGATGCAGCGTCTAGAGAGCCGCCCTGACACATCCCATTTTAGCCAATCAGATGGCTTGCTGGTTCTGTAATCCACCAATCCGTGTGAAGCCGTTCTCTACCCGGGGCAGGTGCCGCTGTCACGTGTTCAGTGTAAACATTCTAATGGCAGGTTAAATATTGACCTTCAGGTGCAGTCCTCTCCTTTATCCTAGCCTGGTCCCAGATCTGTTTAGCCAACTCTTATGGTTGGCAAGACGTGCATAAACAGACCTGGGAACAGGCTAGGGCAATATGGCCAAGATATCATATCACTGTATTTTTCTACTTTTTTTGACGATATTTTGTGTTTTTGGACTATGAAAGTTCTACATGTGCTTTGTGAGTAGTGAGTGATCCTAGGGTGGAAACACATATATTCTAAGTGACTTCAATGGGTCTTTCTCCATTCTGATTGGTTTATACCGTTCAATTAAACAGCCCCCCCCCCCCCCCACTCATCCATTTCCTGCACTCATTTAAGATAATTTCCACACTGCCACGTAGGGCTGCAGGATATGGACAAATTTCAAAAATATATATTTTTAACCGAAAGTATTAAATATGATTTGACTTGTGATTTAGATCAAAACACTTGAATCATGGAAATATAATGGTTATTCTAATTCTATAGTTAGAATATAAATAGTGGGCACTTTGAATACAGTGTTTGACATGACAATGAATGAAAATGCCAGAGAGGAGTTATGTTGACAGGGTAGGAACCATAGTGTTGGTCAGTGTTTCCTAGGGGACGCTATAATCTCTGGCTACATTTTCTCTTAGCTACTTCCTGTAGCTAACATTCATGGTTCTCCTATTCCTCTTTGATTTAGAAGATACTGTTTCACAAACAACATGCTGATTTAAGGTCTACACCATCACTGGTATTATCATGCTGTATCAGCTAGCTACGTTTGCTCTGACTCAGTACATTTATTAGCTAGCGATTTAGCATTAGCGGCTAACAGGACTTAGCCACAACTTGCTAAGAAATTACAAACTAGATGTTTGCAGATGTAAGAAACACAAACTAATAGTGTCATTATAGAACGCTAATGGATTTATATTAAGAAGTGAAAACAGCATAGTAGTCATCAACATTGCTGCGTTGACCATGCAGACTGACATGTGTCTCCATGTGCTGCGTTGACCATGCAGACTGACATGTGTCTCCATGTGCTGCGTTGACCATGCAGACTGACAGGTGTCTCCATGTGCTGCGTTGACCATGCAGACTGACAGGTGTCTCCATGTGCTGCGTTGACCATGCAGACTGACAAGTGTCTCCATGTGCTGCGTTGACCATGCAGACTGACAGGTGTCTCCATGTGCTGCGTTGACCATGCAGACTGACAAGTGTCTCCATGTTCTGCGTTGACCATGCAGACTGACAAGTGTCTCCATGTGCTGCGTTGACCATGCAGACTGACAGGTGTCTCCATGTGCTGCATTGACTATGCAGACTGACAAGTGTCTCCATGTGCTGCGTTGACCATGCAGACTGACAAGTGTCTCCATGTGCTGCGTTGACCATGCAGACTGACAGGTGTCTCCATGTGCTGCGTTGACCATGCAGACTGACAAGTGTCTCCATGTGCTGCGTTGACCATGCAGACTGATCACAAGTGTCTCCATGTGCTGCGTTGACCATGCAGACTGACAGGTGTCTCCATGTGCTGCGTTGACCATGCAGACTGACAGGTGTCTCCATGTGCTGCGTTGACCATGCAGACAGATCACAAGTGTCTCGTGGTTGAGCAACACTACTACGACACTACTACAACTAATACTATTACTACTACTACTACACTACTACTAATATTACTACTACACTACTGCTACTACTACTACTACTACACTACTACTACTACTACACTACTACTACTAATATTATTATTACGACGACTACTACTAATAGTACTACTACTACTACTATTATTACTGCTACTACACATAACTGCTACTACTACTACTAATATTACTACTACTACTAATAGTACTACTACTACTACTACTATTATTACTGCTACTACACATAACTGCTACTACTACTACTAATATTACTACTACTACTAATATTATTATTACGACGACTACTACTACTACTAATATTATTATCATTACTATTACTAATATTACTATTACTACTACTAATATTACTACTACTACTACTACTAATACTAATATTATTATTACTGCTACTGCTACTACTACTACTACTACTACTACTACTACTACTACTACTAAATATTATTATTACTGCTACTACTACTACTACACTACTGCTAATATTATTACTACTACTACTACTACTACTACTACTAATATTATTATTACTGCTACTACTACTACTACACTACTGCTAATATTATTACTACTACTACTACACTACTGCTGCTACTACTACTACGACTACTACACTACTGCTGCTACTACTACTACTACTACTACAACGTCAATGGATGCTGTAGTGAAATATTACTGAGGTGGTTCTTTCTGCAGCCAGGCTACCTCTACTATTATATCTAACCAAGGACAGACAGAGAAAGGGACTCTGTAGGAATCTGCGACACAAGAGATTCTCTCAGCCTCTCTCTGATTATTAGCGACAAGACTCCTGAATCTGGCTTTTATATGGAGTTGCTATGGTTACAGGAGATGGATCTAGTCTGTCCCGAAGGCAGAGGGGAAACCTTAACCGTGAGATGAAGCTCTCTGTATGGGATGTTATCAGCCACCTGGTGGTCAGGATCAACCAACCAGCCGTAGATTAACAGTCAACATCTCCTATTAGATCAGTACATCAATGTGTCAATAGTTAAGGTTTCATTGTGTGACGTACTTCACATTTTAATGTGTTGTTATGTGTGTCAAAGCTCATATCAATGTCAGTCTATAGATCCGATTGTACGGTGGCTTTGAGACCATTGGGTTCACCTTCTTTCACCTTGCTTTGAGACTATTGGGTTCACCTTCTTTCACCTTGCTTTGAGACCATTGGGTTCGCCTTCTTTCACCTTGCTTTGAGACCATTGGGTTCACCTTCTTTCACCTTGCTTTGAGACCATTGGGTTCACCTTCTTTCACCTTGCTTTGAGACCATTGGGTTCACCTTCTTTCACCTTGCTTTGAGACCATTGGGTTCACCTTCTTTCACCTTGCTTTGAGACCATTGGGTTCACCTTCTTTCACCTTGCTTTGAGACCATTGGGTTCACCTTCTTTCACCTTGCTTTGAGACCATTGGATTCACCTTCTTTCACCTTGCTTTGAGACCATTGGGTTCACCTTCTTTCACCTTGCTTTGAGACTATTGGGTTCACCTTCTTTCACCTTGCTTTGAGACCATTGGATTCACCTTCTTTCACCTTGCTTTGAGACCATTGGGTTCACCTTCTTTCACCTTGCTTTGAGACCATTGGGTTTGCCTTCTTTCACCTTGCTTTGAGACCATTGGGTTCGCCTTCTTTCACCTTGCTTTGAGACCATTGGGTTCGCCTTCTTTCACCTTGCTTTGAGACCATTGGGTTTGCCTTCTTTCACCTTGCTTTGAGACCATTGGGTTCGCCTTCTTTCACCTTGCTTTGAGACCATTGGGTTCGCCTTCTTTCACCTTGCTTTGAGACCATTGGGTTCGCCTTCTTTCACCTTGCTTTGAGACCATTGGGTTCGCCTTCTTTCACCTTGCTTTGAGACCATTGGGTTCGCCTTCTTTCACCTTGCTTTGAGACCATTGGGTTCGCCTTCTTTCACCTTGCTTTGAGACCATTGGGTTCACCTTCTTTCACCTTGCTTTGAGACCATTGGGTTCATCTTCTTTCACCTTGCTTTGAGACCATTGGGTTCACCTTCTTTCACCTTGCTTTGAGACCATTGGGTTCGCCTTCTTTCACCTTGCTTTGAGACCATTGGGTTCACCTTCTTTCACCTTGCTTTGAGACCATTGGGTTCACCTTCTTTCACCTTGCTTTGAGACCATTGGGTTCACCTTCTTTCACCTTGCTTTGAGTTAGAATGACAGTGTTACTGTGATTATTATTATCTCTATCAAATGACAGAGAAAGGGACTCTGTAGGAATATGTGACACGAGAGATTCTCTCAGCCTCTCTGATTTATTAGGGACAAGACTCCAATACATGTGAGACTGTAGGTTTGTGAACCAGGTATGATAGCTGGATATTTCTGTACCGCAGGTCACATAGTATCCAGGTGACTGAATCTATGAAGGTAGACATCATACATGACATTATTATGGAAAGAAAATGGGAGATGTAAAATGGATGCCTTTCTGCCTTCTCTTTCAGTCATCTCTGTGGTGTTACTTAATGTCGACCTTCTCTTTCAGTCATCTCTGTGGTGTTCCTTAATGTCTGTCATCTCTGTGGTGTTCCTTAATGTCTGTCATCTCTGTGGTGTTCCTTAATGTCTGCCTTCTCTTTCAGTCATCTCTGTGGTGTTCCTTAATGTCTGCCTTCTCTTTCAGTCATCTCTGTGGTGTTCCTTAATGTCTGCCTTCTCTTTCAGTAATCTCTGTGGTGTTCCTTAATGTCTGCCTTCTATTTCAGTCATCTCTGGGGTGTTCCTTAATGTCTGTCATCTCTGTGGTGTTCCTTAATGTCTGTCATCTCTGTGGTGTTCCTTAATGTCTGCCTTCTCTTTCAGTCATCTCTGTGGTGTTCCTTAATGTCTGTCATCTCTGTGGTGTTCCTTAATGTCTGTCATCTCTGTGGTGTTCCTTAATGTCTGCCTTCACTTTGTCATCTCTGTGGTGTTCCTTAATGTCTGCCTTCTCTTTCAGTCATCTCTGTGGTGTTCCTTAATGTCTGTCATCTCTGTGGTGTTCCTTAATGTCTGTCATCTCTGTGGTGTTCCTTAATGTCTGTCATCTCTTTCAGTCATCTCTGTGGTGTTCCTTAATGTCTGCCTTCTCTTTCAGTCATCTCTGTGGTGTTCCTTAATGTCTGCCTTCTCTTTCAGTCATCTCTGTGGTGTTCCTTAATGTCTGTCATCTCTGTGGTGTTCCTTAATGTCTGTCATCTCTGTGGTGTTCCTTAATGTCTGTCATCTCTTTCAGTCATCTCTGTGGTGTTCCTTAATGTCTGCCTTCTCTTTCAGTCATCTCTGTGGTGTTCCTTAATGTCTGCCTTCTCTTTCAGTCATCTCTGTGGTGTTCCTTAATGTCTGCCTTCTCTTTCAGTCATCTCTGTGGTGTTCCTTAATGTCTGCCTTCTCTTTCAGTCATCTCTGTGGTGTTCCTTAATGTCTGCCTTCTCTTTCAGTCATCTCTGTGGTGTTCCTTAATGTCTGCCTTCTCTTTCAGTCATCTCTGTGGTGTTCCTTACTGTCTGCCTTCTCTTTCAGTCATCTCTGTGGTGTTCCTTAATGTCTGCCTTCTCTTTCAGTCATCTCTGTGGTGTTCCTTAATGTCTGTCATCTCTGTGGTGTTCCTTAATGTCTGTCATCTCTGTGGTGTTCCTTAATGTCTGCCTTCACTTTGTCATCTCTGTGGTGTTCCTTAATGTCTGCCTTCTCTTTCAGTCATCTCTGTGGTGTTCCTTAATGTCTACCTTCTCTTTCAGTCATCTCTGTGGTGTTCCTTAATGTCTGCCTTCTCTTTCAGTCATCTCTGTGGTGTTCCTTAATGTCTGCCTTCTCTTTCAGTCATCTCTGTGGTGTTCCTTAATGTCTGCCTTCTCTTTCAGTCATCTCTGTGGTGTTCCTTATGTATGTCTTCTCTTTCAGTCATCTCTGTGGTGTTCCTTAATGTCTGCCTTCTCTTTGTCATCTCTGTGGTCTGTGGTGTTCCTTAATGTCTGCCTTCTCTTTCAGTCATCTCTGTGGTGTTCCTTAATGTCTGCCTTCTCTTTCAGCCAGTGCAGTCATCTCTGTGGTGTTCCTTAAAGAGACGCTACGAGCCTCTGATATTGTTGGTAAGTTTGTACACACACACACACACACACACACTCATAGCCCTAATCAAATACCCTCAGGACATAATGTGATGTTGATAAAGATGAGTGTTCTGATTTAGGTATGAGTTCCCACGTTACAAAACATTATGTCTGGTTGACGTCTAGGAGGAGAGAGAGGAGCTGGCTAGGTATGAGTTCCCACGTTACAAAACAATATGTCTGGTTGACGTCTAGGAGGAGAGGAGCTGGCTAGGTATGAGTTCCCACGTTACAAAACATTATGTCTGGTTGACGACTAGGAGGAGAGAGGAGCTGGCTAGGTATGAGTTCCCACGTTACAAAACAATATGTCTGGTTGACGGCTAGGAGGAGAGAGGAGCTGGCTAGGTATGAGTTCCCACGTTACAAAACATTATGTCTGGTTGACGTCTAGGAGGAGAGGAGCTGGCTAGGTATGAGTTCCCACGTTACAAAACATTATGTCTGGTTGACGTCTAGGAGGAGAGAGAGGAGCTGGCTCGTGACTCTTATGTAAATATTAGTTACATATATATATTATTAGTGTAGTTAGTCAGAGATGGAAATGAACGTTAACTCTGACGCTCAGTACTGATTAAACAGATCACTGTGTCATATGATGAAGCTCAGTAGTGATTAAACGGATCACTGTGTCATGATGAAGCTCAGTAGTGATTAAACAGATCACTGTGTCATATGATGAAGCTCAGTAGTGAATAAACAGATCACTGTGTCGTATGATGAAGCTCAGTACTGATTAAACAGATCACTGTGTCATGATGAAGCTCAGTAGTGATTAAACAGATCACTGTATCACATGATGAAGCTCAGTAGTGATTAAACAGATCACTGTGTCATATGATGAAGCTCAGTAGTGATTAAACAGATCACTGTGTCATATGATGAAGCTCAGTAGTGATTAAACAGATCACTGTGTCATATGGTGAAGCTCAGTAGTGATTAAACAGATCACGGTGTCATGATGAAGCTCAGTAGTGATTAAACAGATCACTGTCATATGATGAAGCTCAGTAGTGATTAAACAGATCACTGTGTCGTATGATGAAGCTCAGTAGTGATTAAACAGATCACTGTGTCATATGATGAAGCTCAGTAGTGATTAAACAGATCACTGTGTCGTATGATGAAGCTCAGTACTGATTAAACAGATCACTGTGTCGTATGATGAAGCTCAGTAGTGATTAAACAGATCACTGTGTCGTATGATGAAGCTCAGTAGTGATTAAACAGATCACTGTGTCATATGATGAAGCTCAGTAGTGATTAAACAGATCACTGTGTCATATGATGAAGCTCAGTAGTGATTAAACAGATCACTGTGTCATATGATGAAGCTCAGTACTGATTAAACAGATCACTGTGTCGTATGATGAAGCTCAGTAGTGATTAAACAGATCACTGTCGTATGATGAAGCTCAGTAGTGATTAAACAGATCACTGTCATATGATGAAGCTCAGTAGTGATTAAACAGATCACTGTGTCATATGATGAAGCTCAGTAGTGATTAAACAGATCACTGTGTCATGATGAAGCTCAGTAGTGATTAAACAGATCACTGTGTCAGGATGAAGCTCAGTAGTGATTAAACAGATCACTGTGTCATATGATGAAGCTCAGTAGTGATTAAACAGATCACTGTGTCATGATGAAGCTCAGTAGTGATTAAACAGATCACTGTGTCATGATGAAGCTCAGTAGTGATTAAACAGATCACTGTGTCATATGATACTCAGGTGAATAGGATGGTTCAATACTCCTGTGAATCTCTTCCTGACCTACAGGTGGAGCTCTAGCAGTGTTGGGGACCTATCTCCTGGTCACCTTCGCCCCCCACACCTCCACCCACATCACCGCCCACCTGGTGCAAAGATACGCTGTCAGTTGGCAGTTCCTGATTTACCTGGTATGTACCCTAACCCACACCTGGTATGTACCCTAACCCACACCTGGTATGTACCCTAACCCACACCTGGTATGTACCCTAACCCACACCTGGTATGTACTCCTGGTATGTACCCTAACCCCCACCTGGTATGTACCCTAACCCACACCTGGTATGTACCCTAACCCACACCTGGTATGTACCCTAACCCACACCTGGTATGTACCCTAACCCACACCTGGTATGTACTCCTGGTATGTACCCTAACCCCCCACCTGGTATGTACTCCTGGTATGTACCCTAACCCCCACCTGGTATGTACCCTAACCCACACCTGGTATGTACTCCTGGTATGTACCCTAACCCCCACCTGGTATGTACCCCTGGTATGTACCCTAACCCCCACCTGGTATGTACCTTAACCCACATATGGTATGTACTCCTGGTATGTACCCTAACCCCCACCTGGTATGTACCCTAACCCACACCTGGTATGTACCCTAACCCACACCTGGTATGTACCCTAACCCACACCTGGTATGTACTCCTGGTATGTACCCTAACCCACACCTGGTATGTACCCTAACCCACACCTGGTATGTACCCCTGGTATGTACCCTAACCCACACCTGGTATGTACCCTAACCCACACCTGGTATGTACCCTAACCCACACCTGGTATGTACCCCTGGTATGTACCCTAACCCCCACCTGGTATGTATCCTAACCCACACCTACTCTAAAACCACATATTGTAAATGGACTCTCCCCTGCCCAGCCAGACAGCACCCAGTGGAGTTAATGCCGCCTGTCTTGTTTATCAGGTCACACCCCATTCTCCTCTCAGCCATTCATCACATCCTGATCCAGAATCTGTCTTATTTACTGAGCGAGGCATCTGAATGTACTTAGACTGGAACAGGAGGGAGGAGAGAGAGAGAGGGAGGGAGAGGAGAGAGAGAGAGAGGGAGAGGAGAGAGAGAGAGAGGGAGAGGAGAGAGAGAGAGAGGGAGAGGAGAGAGAGAGAGAGGGAGGGAGAGGAGAGAGAGAGAGGGAGGGAGAGGAGAGAGAGAGAGAGGGAGGGAGAGGAGAGAGAGAGGGAGGGAGAGGGAGAGAGAGAGAGAGGGAAAGAGAGAGAGAGAGGGAAAGAGAGAGAGAGAGGGAAAGAGAGAGAGAGAGGGAAAGAGAGAGAGAGAGGGAAAGGAGAGAGAGAGGGAAAGAGAGAGAGGAGGGAAGGAGAGAGAGAGGAGGGAAGAGAGGGGAGGGGAGGGGGGGGAGAGGGAGGGTGACAAATGTGTTGTGTCAACAGACTACAGCCATGGAATGGGAGCCCTTTTAACATGTTAGAGCCGCTGACAGTCCTGACGGATGATGTTTATAGCGGAGTACCAAATGGCACCCTATTCCCTTATATGGAGGACTATTGAAAACACACAGGATGCTGGAGGACTTAGTGAACTCTCAAGGACCACTCTGTTTTGGTTCATTCTCATTAAAAGAGAGGAGTAACAAATTATTTAATTGCGCTTTTCTCTACAAGGGTAATTTGTTTCAATTAAAGCCATGTGCTCACTGCTGTTACTGCGATCAGATACCTGTGCTGCTGGCTGAGGACCCTGTTACTGTGATCAGATACCTGTGCTGCTGGCTGAGGACTCTGTTACTGTGATCAGATATCTGTGCTGCTGGCTGAGGACTCTGTTACTGTGATCAGATATCTGTGCTGCTGGCTGAGGACTCTGTTACTGTGATCAGAGACCTGTGCTGCTGGCTGAGGACTCTGTTACTGCGATCAGATACCTGTGCTGCTGGCTGAGGACTCTGTTACTGTGATCAGATATCTGTGCTGCTGGCTGAGGACTCTGTTACTGTGATCAGATACCTGTGCTGCTGGCTGAGGACTCTGTTACTGTGATCAGATATCTGTGCTGCTGGCTGAGGACTCTGTTACTGTGATCAGAGACCTGTGCTGCTGGCTGAGGACTCTGTTACTGCGATCAGATATCTGTGCTGCTGGCTGAGGACTCTGTTACTGTGATCAGATACCTGAGGACTCTGTTACTGTGATCAGATACCTGAGGACTCTGTTACTGGGATCAGATACCTGAGGACTCTGTTACTGTGATCAGATACCTGCGGACTCTGTTACTGTGATCAGATACCTGTGCTGCTGGCTGAGGACTCTGTTACTGTGATCAGATACCTGAGGACTCTGTTACTGTGATCAGATACCAACTTGTAAGTCGCTCTGGATAAGAGCGTCTGCTAAATGACTTAAATGTAAATGTAAATGTAAATCAGATACCTGAGGACCCTGTTACTGTGATCAGATACCTGTGCTGCTGGCTGAGGACTCTGTTACTGTGATCAGATACCTGGGGACTCTGTTACTGTGATCAGATACCTGAGGACTCTGTTACTGTGATCAGATACCTGAGGACTCTGTTACTGTGATCAGATACCTGAGGACTCTGTTACTGTGATCAGATACCTGAGGACTCTGTTACTGTGATCAGATACCTGAGGACTCTGTTACTGGGATCAGATACCTGAGGACTCTGTTACTGTGATCAGATACCTGCGGACTCTGTTACTGTGATCAGATACCTGTGCTGCTGGCTGAGGACTCTGTTACTGTGATCAGATACCTGAGGACTCTGTTACTGTGATCAGATACCAACTTGTAAGTCGCTCTGGATAAGAGCGTCTGCTAAATGACTTAAATGTAAATGTAAATCAGATACCTGAGGACCCTGTTACTGTGATCAGATACCTGTGCTGCTGGCTGAGGACTCTGTTACTGCGAGGTAGACATCAGTGTTGTAAATGAATGGTTCAGGTCTGGAGAGAGAGGTAGGGGAGGGAGGGAGAGAGAGAGGTAGGGGAGGGGAGGGAGAGAGAGAGGTAGGGGAGGGAGAGAGAGAGGTAGGGGAGGGAGAGAGAGAGAGAGGTAGGGGAGGGAGAGAGAGAGAGAGAGAGAGAGAGGTAGGGGAGGGAGAGAGAGAGAGAGAGGTGAGGGAGAGGGAGAGAGAGAGAGAGAGGTAGGGGAGGGAGAGAGAGAGAGGTAGGGGAGGGAGAGAGAGAGAGGTAGGGGAGGGAGAGAGAGAGAGGTAGGGGAGGGAGAGAGAGAGGTAGGGGAGGGAGAGAGAGAGAGGTAGGGGAGGGAGAGAGAGAGAGGTAGGGGAGGGAGAGAGAGAGAGGTAGGGGAGGGAGAGAGAGAGAGGTAGGGGAGGGAGAGAGAGAGAGGTAGGGGAGGGAGAGAGAGAGAGGTAGGGGAGAGAGAGAGAGGTAGGGGAGGGAGAGAGAGGTAGGGGAGGGAGGTAGGGGAGGTAGGAGAGGGAGGGAGAGATTATCACTGTGAAGCTTTGAGATGGACTGTTTATGCAAACCCTTTCAGTATTATTGATGTTGACGGTTTTTATCATCTCTCTCTCTCCTCTCTCCCATCTCCCTCTTCCTCCCTCCCCCTCCCCCTCCCTCCCTCTCTTTCCCTCTCCAGTTTCTAGAGGTTATACTGTTTTCTATCCTGCTCTATTTGTACAAGAGGAGGAATATCAAGCATATAACCATAGTGATGCTGCTGGTGGCTCTGCTGGGTAAGACCTCTGTCAGACTCTATGTGATGCTGCTGGTGGCTCTGCTGGGTAAGACCTCTGTCAGACTCTATGTGATGCTGCTGGTGGCTCTGCTGGGTAAGACCTCTGTCAGACTCTATGGGGGATCATATAACCATAGTGATGCTGCTGGTGGCTCTGCTGGGTAAGACCTCTGTCAGACTCTATGGTGGATCAGGGGTGGGTATCAAGCATGTAACCATAGTGATGCTGCTGGTGGCTCTGCTGGGTAAGACCTCTGTCAGACTCTATGGTGGATCAGGGGTGGGTATCAAGCATGTAACC
Source organism: Salvelinus alpinus (assembly GCF_045679555.1). Classification (NCBI taxonomy): domain Eukaryota; kingdom Metazoa; phylum Chordata; class Actinopteri; order Salmoniformes; family Salmonidae; genus Salvelinus; species Salvelinus alpinus. The sequence continues at coordinate 4,980,170 of NC_092089.1, read as the reverse complement.
ATAGTGATGCTGCTGGTGGCTCTGCTGGGTAAGAACTCTGTCAGACTCTATGGGGGATCAGGGGTGGGTATCAAGCATATAACCATAGTGATGCTGCTGGTTGCTCTGCTGGGTAAGACCTCTGTCAGACTCTATGGTGGATCAGGGGTGGGTATCAAGCATGTAACCATAGTGATGCTGCTGGTTGCTCTGCTGGGTAAGAACTCTGTCAGACTCTATGGGGGATCAGGGGTGGGTATCAAGCATATAACCATAGTGATGCTGCTGGTTGCTCTGCTGGGTAAGACCTCTGTCAGACTCTATGGTGGATCAGGGGTGGGTATCAAGCATGTAACCATAGTGATGCTGCTGGGTAAGACCTCCGACAGACTCTATGGTGGATCAGGGGTGGGTATCAAGCATGTAACCATAGTGATGCTGCTGGTGGCTCTGCTGGGTAAGAACTCTGTTAGACTCTATGGGGGATCAGGGGTGGGTATCAAGCATATAACCATAGTGATGCTGCTGGTTGCTCTGCTGGGTAAGACCTCTGTCAGACTCTATGGTGGATCAGGGGTGGGTATCAAGCATGTAACCATAGTGATGCTGCTGGTTGCTCTGCTGGGTAAGAACTCTGTCAGACTCTATGGGGGATCAGGGGTGGGTATCAAGCATATAACCATAGTGATGCTGCTGGTTGCTCTGCTGGGTAAGACCTCTGTCAGACTCTATGGTGGATCAGGGGTGGGTATCAAGCATGTAACCATAGTGATGCTGCTGGGTAAGACCTCCGACAGACTCTATGGTGGATCAGGGGTGGGTATCAAGCATGTAACCATAGTGATGCTGCTGGTGGCTCTGCTGGGTAAGAACTCTGTTAGACTCTATGGGGGATCAGGGGTATAACCATAGTGATGCTGCTGGTTGCTCTGCTGGGTAAGAACTCTGTCAGACTCTATGGTGGATCAGGGGTGGGTATCAAGCATGTAACCATAGTGATGCTGCTGGGTAAGACCTCCGACAGACTCTATGGTGGATCAGGGGTGGGTATCAAGCATGTAACCATAGTGATGCTGCTGGTGGCTTTGCTGGGTAAGAACTCTGTTAGACTCTATGGTGGATCAGGGGTGGGTATCAAGCATGTAACCATAGTGATGCTGCTGGGTAAGACCTCCGACAGACTCTATGGTGGATCAGGGGTGGGTATCAAGCATGTAACCATAGTGATGCTGCTGGTGGCTCTGCTGGGTAAGAACTCTGTTAGACTCTATGGGGGATCAGGGGTGGGTATCAAGCATATAACCATAGTGATGCTGCTGGTTGCTCTGCTGGGTAAGACCTCTGTCAGACTCTATGGTGGATCAGGGGTGGGTATCAAGCATGTAACCATAGTGATGCTGCTGGGTAAGACCTCCGACAGACTCTATGGTGGATCAGGGGTGGGTATCAAGCATGTAACCATAGTGATGCTGCTGGTGGCTCTGCTGGGTAAGAACTCTGTTAGACTCTATGGTGGATCAGGGGTGGGTATCAAGCATGTAACCATAGTGATGCTGCTGGGTAAGACCTCCGACAGACTCTATGGTGGATCAGGGGTGGGTATCAAGCATGTAACCATAGTGATGCTGCTGGTGGCTCTGCTGGGTAAGAACTCTGTCAGACTCTATGGTGGATCAGGGGTGGGTATCAAGCATGTAACCATAGTGATGCTGCTGGTGGCTCTGCTGGGTAAGAACTCTGTTAGACTCTATGGTGGATCGGGGGTGGGTATCAAGCATATAACCATAGTGATGCTGCTGGTGGCTCTGCTGGGTAAGACCTCTGTCAGACTCTATGGGGGATCAGGGGTGGGTATCAAGCATATAACCATAGTGATGCTGCTGGTGGCTCTGCTGGGTAAGACCTCTGTCAGACTCTATGGGGGATCAGGGGTGGGTCTGCTTATCCCTTTCCAGAAAGGGATGCGTTACCCCGGGAAATAGTAAAGTAGTCCTTGTTGTTTTTAGCCTCCCTGACGGTGATCTCAGTGAAAGCTGTGTCTGGGATGATCACGGAGTCCATAAAGGGAGAGGTCCAGCTCACCTACCCCATCTTCTACGTCATGCTGGTGGTCATGGTGGTCTCCTGTGCCTTCCAGATAAAGTAAGTGTTGCTCTGCTTCCCCTGACAGCTGATTCTAGTAGGATTTTCTCATTTCTACAGAGTATTGAAGAAAATGTGAAGTGTAAAAAATGTATTGGACATTGTGATCTTGTCACAGCAGAACTGTGATGGGATGAAGCTCTGGTATTATGATGGATGAATCCCCCGTGTGATGGATGAATCCACCGTGTGATGGATGAATCCACCGTGTGATGGATGAGGCTCTGGTATTATGATGGATGAATCCACCGTGTGATGGATGAATCCACCGTGTGATGGGACGAAGCTCCAGTATTATGATGGAGGAATCCACCGTGTGATGGATGAATCCACTGTGTGATGGGACAAAGCTCCAGTATTGTGATGGATGAATCCACTGTGTGGGTCATATCATTCACATGGCCCTCAGAGGCCTCTCTTTAATCTGTCCTTCGCTGTTCTCAGGTTCCTTAATCAAGCCATGAAGATGTTTGATGCCACGGAGGTCGTCCCCATTAACTTTGTGTTCTTCACTGCCAGTGCCATTACCGCAGGTACGTTAGTTAATTATTCACAGCTAATTGGCCAGTGTTACCTAGTGTTAATTATTCATAGCTAATTGGCCAGTGTTAATTATTCACAGCTAATTGGCCAGTGTTAATTATTCACAGCTAATTGGCCAGTGTTACCCAGTGTTAATTATTCACAGCTAATTGGCCAGTGTTACCTAGTGTTATATATTCACAGCTAATTGGCCAGTGTTAATTCCCTAACACTGACCAAGTCTAACAGCGTCATCACTAAGCACAGTCTTAATTTAACACTAAAAAGTGTGGACCTGTAGACACTGGCCCAATGGTAAATTTAACACTGGAGAATTTGCTGTATTTGGTCTTTATAAAAACAGACACATTGTTTAAGTGTACCAAACCCTTCCAGCTATTTAACCTCAGCCACAATAGCAGGAGAGTGATTCACCCTCTAGCCACCTCTATGAACCTTTAGACAGCAGTATGTTCCTCTAGCCACCTCTATGAACCTGTAGACAGCAGTATGTTCCTCTAGCCACCTCTATGAACCTGTAGACAGCATTATGTTCCTCTAGCCACCTCTATGAACCTGTAGACAGCATTCTGTTCCTCTAGCCACCTCTATGAACCCGTAGACAGCATTATGTTCCTCTAGCCACCTCTATGAACCCGTAGACAGCATTATGTTCCTGTAGACAGCATTCTGTTCCTCTAGCCACCTCTATGAACCCGTAGACAGCATTATGTTCCTCTAGCCACCTCTATGAACCCGTAGACAGCATTATGTTCCTCTAGCCACCTCTATGAACCTGTAGACAGCATTATGTTCCTCTATGAACCCGTAGACAGCATTATGTTCCTCTAGCCACCTCTATGAACCCGTAGACAGCATTATGTTCCTCTAGCCACCTCTATGAACCCGTAGACAGCATTATGTTCCTCTAGCCACCTCTATGAACCTGTAGACAGCATTCTGTTCCTCTAGCCACCTCTATGAACCTGTAGACAGCATTCTGTTCCTCTAGCCACCTCTATGAACATGTAGACAGCATTATGTTCCTCTAGCCACCTCTATGAACCCGTAGACAGCATTATGTTCCTCTAGCCACCTCTATGAACCTGTAGACAGCATTCTGTTCCTCTAGCCACCTCTATGAACCTGTAGACAGCATTATGTTCCTCTAGCCACCTCTATGAACCTGTAGACAGCATTCTGTTCCTCTAGCCACCTCTATGAACATGTAGACAGCATTATGTTCCTCTAGCCACCTCTATGAACCCGTAGACAGCATTATGTTCCTCTAGCCACCTCTATGAACCTGTAGACAGCATTCTGTTCCTCTAGCCACCTCTATGAACCTGTAGACAGCATTATGTTCCTCTAGCCACCTCTATGAACCTGTAGACAGCATTATGTTCCTCTAGCCACCTCTATGAACCCGTAGACAGCATTATGTTCCTCTAGCCACCTCTATGAACCCGTAGACAGCATTATGTTCCTCTAGCCACCTCTATGAACCTGTAGACAGCATTATGTTCCTCTAGCCACCTCTATGAACCCGTAGACAGCATTATGTTCCTCTAGCCACCTCTATGAACCCGTAGACAGCATTATGTTCCTCTAGCCACCTCTATGAACCTGTAGACAACATTATGTTCCTCTAGCCATCTCTATGAACCTGTAGACAGCATTATGTTCCTCTAGCCACCTGGTCTAAAGTAATGCACTATATAGGGAATAGGGTGTCATTGGGCCCTGGTCTAAAGTAGTGTACTATATAGGGTGCCATTTGGGACACCCCTGAGCTTGACATTAATCCATTGTTATCATCTATCAACAGACATCAGCATTGACTGTTGTTATCACCCATCCATCTCAGCAAGATGTATAATAATACCTATTAAAACAGGAGTTAAGTCCACGGATTTCCCTCGGTGACTATTCCTGTTCAGACTCCCCCCATCTGTGACTGTTCCAGTTCAGACCTCCCCCCTCTGTGACTATTCCAGTTCAGACTTCCCCCATCTGTGACTGTTCCAGTTCAGACCTCCCCCCTCTGTGACTATTCCAGTTCAGACTTCCCCCCTCTGTGACTATTCCAGTTCAGACTTCCCCCCTCTGTGACTATTCCAGTTCAGACTTCCCCCCTCTGTGACTATTCCAGTTCAGACTTCCCCCCTCTGTGACTATTCCAGTTCAGACTTCCCCCCTCTGTGACTATTCCAGTTCAGACTTCCCCCCTCTGTGACTATTCCAGTTCAGACTTCCCCCCTCTGTGACTATTCCTATAGCTCTGTTGTGATAACGCCCTGTGATAACATCAACAGTCTATGGGTAACACCCTGAGTGATGGTGACTCACTGATGTGAACCATTTCTTTGTCTGCTTTTTCCTTTCTCACTCTCCGCTCCCTCTCACTGTCTCTGTCCCTCCTTTCTGTCTCTCTCCATCCCTCTTTCTCCCCCTCTCCTCTCCCTTTCTGTCTCTCTCCATCCCTCTTTCTCCCCCTCTCCTCTCCCTTTCTGTCTCTCTCCATCCCTCTTTCTCCCCCCCCTTTCTGTCTCTCTCCATCCCTCTTTCTCCCCCCCCTTTCTGTCTCTCTCCATCCCTCTTTCTCCCCCTCTCCTCTCCCTTTCTGTCTCTCTCCATCCCTCTTTCTCCCCCTCTCCTCTCCCTTTCTGTCTCTCTCCATCCCTCTTTCTCCCCCTCTCCTCTCCCTTTCTGTCTCACTGTCTCTGCCCCTCCTTTCTGTTTCTCTCCATCTCCCTGGGGACTCTAGAATCACTGCTGTCTCTTCAAAAAGGAACAGAATCACTGTCTTGTGGCACAGCGTCACTACAGCCTGGGGTTCGATCCCAGGCTGTTTAACAACTGGCTGTAACACAATTGGCCCGGCGTCGTCCGGGTTAGGGGAGGGTTTGGCCGGGGGGGGGCTTTACTTGGCTTATCGCGCTCTAGTGACTCCTTGTGGCGGGCCGGGCGCCTGCAGGCTGACCCCGGTCGTCAGTTAAACAGTGTTTGGTGCGGCTGGCTTCCGGGTTAGGCGGGCGGGTGTTAAGAAGTGTGGTTTGGCGGGTCATATTTCAGAGGACACATGACTCGACCTTTGCCTCCCGAGCCCCGTTGGGGAGTTGCAGCGATGAGACAAGATTGAAATCATGAAAAATTGGGGGTAAAATAATCACTCGGCCTGGCTCACTCTGTTTTCCCATCTCCGGAGGACTTATTTTTGTTCTGTGACTCTGCCAGGCTAACTCTGTGCAACTTCATCCCAAATAGCACCCTATTCCCTAGATAGTGCACTACTTCCTATGGGCCCTGGTCAAAAGTAGTGCACTAAATAAAGACAAGGATGGCATTTTGGGGATGCAGACAAAATGTTCCATGGTCTGGTGCTCCATACTAATTAGAGTTTATCCTCCAGATATGGACAGCTGTCTGCCTCTCTCAATGTCTGTCTCTGTCTGTCTGATGTTGTTTTGGCTTGGTGTTAAACTACGTCTTTTCTTTTGCAGGAATAGTATTCTACCAGGAATTCCAGGGGTTGGCTTTGCTCAATATATTAATGTTTCTCTTTGGGTAAGTAGTATGCAAGACCAACAGTACTGTCTTTTTAAGAATACAGGCCTTGACATTCCACCTGAATACAGGCCTCGACATTCCACCCGAATACAGGCCGTGACATTCCACCCGAATACGGGCCTTGACATTCCACCCGAATACGGGCCATGACATTCCACCCGAATACGGGCCATGACATTCCACCCGAATACGGGCCATGACATTCCACCCGAATACGGGCCATGACATTCCACCCGAATACAGGCCTCGACATTCCACCCGAATACAGGCCATGACATTCCACCCGAATACAGGCCTCGACATTCCACCCGAATACAGGCCTCGACATTCCACCCGAATACAGGCCATGACATTCCACCCGAATACGGGCCATGACATTCCACCCGAATACGGGCCTCGACATTCCACCCGAATACGGGCCTCGACATTCCACCCGAATACGGGCCTCGACATTCCACCCGAATACGGGCCTCGACATTCCACCCGAATACGGGCCTCGACATTCCACCCGAATACGGGCCTCGACATTCCACCCGAATACGGGCCTCGACATTCCACCCGAATACGGGCCTCGACATTCCACCCGTATACGGGCCTCGACATTCCACCCGTATACGGGCCTCGACATTCCACCCGAATACGGGCCTCGACATTCCACCCGAATACGGGCCTCGACATTCCACCCGAATACGGGCCTCGACATTCCACCCGAATACGGGCCTCGACATTCCACCCGAATACGGGCCTCGACATTCCACCCGAATACGGGCCATGACATTCCACCCGAATACGGGCCATGACATTCCACCCGAATACGGGCCATGACAATCCACCCGAATACGGGCCATGACATTCCACCCGAATACGGGCCTCGACATTCCACCCGAATACGGGCCTCGACATTCCACCCGAATACGGGCCGTGACATTACACCCGAATACGGGCCGTGACATTCCACCCGAATACGGGCCTCGACATTCCACCCGAATACGGGCCTCGACATTCCACCCGAATACGGGCCTCGGCAATCCACCCGAATACAGGCCTCGACATTCCTCAATGTGACATCCAGAGTAGGGGCTGTGGATGCTCTTTTCAGTCCCTGTATCTGGTTACTCTTAATGGAGTTTAATACACCGTTCCAATGAACTCCAGAGACCGTATCACTCTGATGGTTCAGATAACCCCAACATTGTAAACCCTGTGATTCCAAGTCCTTGATTGTAGAGTGATATCTGAACATAGCCCTCTCTCTGAACTCTTCCAGCTGTCTGCTCTCATTCATTGGAGTCTTCCTGATAGCCAGAGACAGACCCAAGATCAAGACTGAAAACGTAACCTTTATAGCCATGGGGAAAATACCAGGTAACTATATACTTCTCGTACAAACAAATAGAAATGGATGAGGGATATTAAATCAAGATGTTTCAAATGCTAAGACCAGATTTCTACAAGGAAACACAAACCTTTTGTCTAAACATGTTGCATTTGAAGCAGGTAACTCTCTGTGATATTTTAACATGGTATTACTGGTTTGGCCCCAGCCAACCACACGTAGCAGGTATACAAGAAACACCTGAAACTAAATCCCCTTGTCCTCTAGTACCCCCCCAACCCCGGTCCTCCAGTACCCCCCCCCCAACCCCGGTCCTCCAGTACCCCCCAACCCCGGTCCTCCAGTACCCCCCCCCAACCCCGGTCCTCCAGTACCCCCCAACCCCGGTCCTCTAGTACCCCCCCAACCCCGGTCCTCCAGTACCTCCAACCCCGGTCCTCCAGTACCCCTCAACCCCGGTCCTCCAGTACCCCTCAACCCCGGTCCTCCAGTACCCCCCAACCCCGGTCCTCCAGTACCCCCCCCCCCAACCCCGGTCCTCCAGTACCCCCCCCCAACCCCGGTCCTCCAGTACCCCCCCCCAACCCCGGTCCTCCAGTACCCCCCCCCCAACCCCGGTCCTCCAGTACCCCCCCCCCAACCCCGGTCCTCTAGTACCCCCCCAACCCCGGTCCTCCAGTACCCCCTCCAGTACTCCCAACAGGGGACCTGGAGGACCAGGGTTGGGCTGTTGGGCGTACTGGAGGACCGGAGTTGGGAAACAATGCCCTACATACTGGTCTTGATTGGGGGGGGGGGATTAAACTGTCGAGGGAGGTTCTCTTTGGACTGTTCAACCAATCCAGTAAATGTGGAGTAGTTCAGATGGAGTGTCGCCTAGTTACCGTCCAAAAGAGGAAGTCCATCTTTCTCCTGAGAACTGGAACATCCGATTGGTTGGAGACTCGGCAGAGACCACCTCTCTAACGGTCCTGTTGTCTCATCTCTACTACCACGGTGCTTAGTGTCTTACTCCACAGTAAACCTGTTCAGACATCTCTCAATAGCCAGGAGGTGCTTAGTGTCTTACTCTACAGTAAACCTGTTCAGACATCCCTCAATAGCCAGGAGGTGCTTAGTGTCTTACTCTACAGTAAACCTGTTCAGACATCCCTCAATAGCCAGGAGGTGCTTAATGTCTGACTCTACAGTAAACCTGTTCAGACATCCCTCAATAGCCAGGAGGTGCTTAATGTCTGACTCTACAGTAAACCTGTTCAGACATCCCTCAATAGCCAGGAGGTGCTTAGTGTCTGACTCTACAGTAAACCTGTTCAGACATCCCTCAATAGCCAGGAGGTGCTTAGTGTCTTACTCTACAGTAAACCTGTTCAGACATCCCTCAATAGCCAGGAGGTGCTTAGTGTCTTACTCTACAGTAAACCTGTTCAGACATCCCTCAATAGCCAGGAGGTGCTTAATGTCTGACTCCACAGTAAACCTGTTCAGACATTCCTCAATAGCCAGGAGGTGCTTAATGTCTTACTCCACAGTAAACCTGTTCAGACATCCCTCAATAGCAAGGAGGTGCTTAGTGTCTGACTCTACAGTAAACCTGTTCAGACATCCCTCAATAGCCAGGAGGTGCTTAATGTCTGACTCCACAGTAAACCTGTTCAGACATTCCTCAATAGCCAGGAGGTGCTTAATGTCTTACTCCACAGTAAACCTGTTCAGACATCCCTCAATAGCCAGGAGGTGCTTAATGTCTGACTCTACAGTAAACCTGTTCAGACATCCCTCAATAGCCAGGAGGTGCTTAGTGTCTGACTCTACAGTAAACCTGTTCAGACATCCCTCAATAGCTTAGGAGGTGCTTAATGTCTTACTCTACAGTAAACCTGTTCAGACATCCCTCAATAGCCAGGAAGTGAGGTTAACTCTGTTAACGTGGTGAATGTGCATAATCCCAGCAGCAGAATAACATGGTGAATGTGCATTATCCCCAGCAGCAGAATAACATGGTGAATGTGCATTATCCCCAGCAGCAGAATAACATGGTGAATGTGCATTATCCCCAGCAGCAGAATAACATGGTGAATGTGCATTATCCCATTAGCAGAATAACATGGTGAATGTGCATTATCCCCAGCAGCAGAATAACATGGTGCCTGTGCATTATCCCCAGCAGTAGAATAACGTGGTGAATGTGCATTATCCCCAGCAGCAGAATAACATGGTGAATGTGCATTATCCCCAGCAGCAGAATAACATGGTGAATGTGCATTATCCCCAGCAGCAGAATAACATGGTGAATGTGCATTATCCCCAGCAGCAGAATCACGTGGTGAATGTGCATTATCCCAGCAGCAGAATAACATGGTGAATGTTCATTATCCCCAGCAGTAGAATCACGTGGTGAATGTGCATTATCCTGAGCAGCAGAATAACACGGTGAATGTGCATTATCCCCAGCAGCAGAATAACATGGTGAATGTGTATTATCCCCAGCAGCAGAATGACATGGTGAATGTGCATTATCCCCAGCAGTAGAATAACGTGGTGAATGTGCATTATCCCCAGCAGTAAAATGACATGGTGAATGTGCATTATCCCCCGCAGTAGAATAACATGGTGAATGTGCATTATCCCCAGCAGTAGAATGACATGGTGAATGTGCATTATCCCCAGCAGTAGAATAACGTGGTGAATGTGCATTATCCCCAGCAGTAGAATGACATGGTGAATGTGCATTATCCCCAGCAGCAGAATAACATGGTGAATGTGCATTATCCCCAGCAGTAGAATAACATGGTGAATGTGCATTATCCCCAGCAGCAGAATAACATGGTGAATGTGCATTATCCCCAGCAGCAGAATAACATGGTGAATGTGCATTATCCCTAGCAGCAGAATAACATGGTGAATGTGCATTATCCCCCGCAGTAGAATAACATGGTGAATGTGCATTATCCCCAGCAGCAGAATAACATGGTGAATGTGCATTATCCCCAGCAGCAGAATCACGTGGTGAATGTGCATTATCCCAGCAGCAGAATAACATGGTGAATGTTCATTATCCCCAGCAGTAGAATCACGTGGTGAATGTGCATTATCCTGAGCAGCAGAATAACACGGTGAATGTGCATTATCCCCAGCAGCAGAATAACATGGTGAATGTGTATTATCCCCAGCAGCAGAATGACATGGTGAATGTGCATTATCCCCAGCAGTAGAATAACGTGGTGAATGTGCATTATCCCCAGCAGTAAAATGACATGGTGAATGTGCATTATCCCCCGCAGTAGAATAACATGGTGAATGTGCATTATCCCCAGCAGTAGAATGACATGGTGAATGTGCATTATCCCCAGCAGTAGAATAACGTGGTGAATGTGCATTATCCCCAGCAGTAGAATGACATGGTGAATGTGCATTATCCCCAGCAGCAGAATAACATGGTGACTGTGCATTATCCCCCGCAGTAGAATAACATGGTGAATGTGCATTATCCCCAGCAGCAGAATGACATGGTGAATGTGCATTATCCCCAGCAGTAGAATAACGTGGTGAATGTGCATTATCCCCAGCAGCAGAATAACACGGTGAATGTGCATTATCCCCAGCAGCAGAATAACGCGGTGAATGTACATTACCCCCAGCAGCAGAATAACATGGTGAATGTGCATTATCCCCAGCAGCAGAATAACATGGTGAATGTGCATTATCCCCAGCAGCAGAATAACACGGTGAATGTACATTATCCCCAGCAGTAGAATACCATGGTGAATGTGCATTATCCCCAGCAGCAGAATAACATGGTGAATGTGCATTATCCCCAGCAGTAGAATAACATGGTGAATGTGCATTATCCCCAGCAGCAGAATACCATGGTGAATGTGCATTATCCCCAGCAGTAGAATACCATGGTGAATGTGCATTATCCCCAGCAGCAGAATACCATGGTGAATGTGCATTATCCCCAGCAGTAGAATAACACGGTGAATGTACATTATCCCCAGCAGTAGAACATGGTGAATGTGCATTATCCCCAGCAGCAGAATAACATGGTGAATGTGCATTATCCCCAGCAGTAGACCACCTCTCTAATGATCTATATGTGTTGTCTCTTGTCTCTGCTACAGGGAGAAAATGTAAAGACAAGGTCCAGCCGGAGGTTAAAAGCAACACATACGGCTCTCTGGCAGCTAAACTCATGTGTAACAAACCTGGTCCACAGGACGACTCCTAATATCAGCCACACCTGTCTGTCTGTGTACAGAGATTACCTGTGTCAACACTACACACACACACACCTGTCTCCTGGGTTGCCAGACTGAATGGCTGACTACAGGGACAAAGTGAGAGCACGGTCTCCATACTGTATTTCCAGCAGGATTATGGCTGCATTAGCAAAAAATTCCCCAGATTTCCCCAGAAATCCTAGTTAGCAGGGATTCCTAGTATCTTCTATCTCGCTCCTGATTCCAGGAGTCTGGCCAGAAGCAGGATTTCTGGGGAAACATGGACATCTTTGGGAAAGTTACAATGATCAGGGAATTGAACTCTGGTGCTGAAGAGACATTTCAGGATCCGACCCAAATGCACTACAGACACCAAATAAAACGTTATGATTTAATTCTCAAGGAGGAACCACCTGATTATTCTCTGTTAATACGAAAGCAACTGGCGGATCCAATTTCTGATGACACTTTAATATGGTTTCAATCATTGATTTGTTAATAAACTGGAATGTGATGTTTAAGAAGTGTTTCTCGAGGTCCCTAGAAACTCCTGGCTGGTTAAGGTGCACCAGCGCACTCTACTGGTCGTAACAAGAATGACTATTTAACCACATGAGGGCATCTCAAGGCCCAGTAGACCACTTTTTAAAGGTTAGGTGTTTTAAACGTCAGACAGAACAGAAGTTGTTTGTTTAAGCTAATAACCTTGGATGCCCAGGCTTCGCTCAACAAGATGAGATTTGGAAAGAATGGCCTCAGGACCACCCAGACGTTTTAACATGACGACTACAGCTTCACCCTTTTTCAAATCGTCATTTTCTGACTTGCATTTCAAAGAGCAGCGACGTCTAATACAGTTTAACTGCCATACTGACAGGTACATCAATAAGGGATCATAGCTTTCACCTGATCAGTCCACGTCATGGAAGGATCGGGTGTTCCTAATGTTTTGTCCACTCAGTAAGCGCATGTGTGCTAATGTCACAGTATAACTTTAGACCGTTCCCTCGCCCCGACACGGGCGCGAACCAGGGACCTTCTGCACACATCAACAACAGTCCCGCTAACTAGCTAGCCATTTCACATCCGTTACACTAAGGTGCAGAGAATCAGAGCAGGCGGTCAGTCTTGTTTGTAGTTGGTCACACCACGCTCAAAGTCGCTGAGGTCACTCGTTTTGCTCAATCGAACAGGAACTGAATTCCGATCTGGCTGCTTTTTATAGCAGGCCGCGTGAATCACTGTCTGTAGGAGCGAACCATTTTTGTGGACGGGGTGGTGTAGCTAAAACTATATTGACAATAATAATACATTTTATTTGGTAGATGTCTTTCAGGATACTCAAGGACATCGTACATAACATCTATTTCATTTAGGCCCATGTAATGAATTTTAAATTATGCTTGAATATTAAAATATATATAAACAAATTACAGCAAATCAGCTCATCAATTTCAAAATAAGGGGTGTGTTCTGGCACATGTCACTTACAGCTATCGCTGTGCATGATAGGCTACACCCCAGTTAGCTAGGTCTCACTAGACAACTACCATGTGCAGTAAACAGTAGCTGTCGCTGTGCATGCTAGGCTATACAGTAACTAACACAGTGTTAGACAGGGAATAGGCTTTAGGTAACTCAGATTGGAGTAGAGGGATTTTTATTGTCAACCATTTCAACTAGAGCTCTCAAATCCAAACAAAGATCTGTTTTCACAAAAATGGGAATCGAGGCAAACCAAAGAATGACTGATGTCTTCTCTACAGAGCCAGTACAGAATGACTGATGTCTTCTCTACAGAGCCAGTACAGAATGACTGATGTCTTCTCCACAGAGCCAGTACAAACCCAGTGACAATCTGAAGGCAGTCCCTTCGCTGAAAACAATATTGAACTGAAAAATAACTGTCATTTCAACTCAAATGAAAAACTCCCAGAAAACCTTTTATAGGGAATTATTATCAAGCAAAAGTTCTTCCACTCAAACAATGTGGCATTCAATATGTGTAATGTTGTGTGTGTGCATGCCATGCAGTTCATATCTAGTACCCCTAACAGGGGTGAGGTGAAGGGACAAGGCACAGTGTTTATCTCAGAACACAGTCTGTGGCTTTACAGAGCTGGGTCTAAGCGAAGCAGTCCTGTTGCGATGTGGGGATTGAACCCGCAGTACTCCTCAGACCTCTATGTTGATCTTAGCGAAGCGGTACTGCAGTGACCCGGGGTTCCGTAGCAGCACCAGTCCTCTCTGGCTGTCAGGCTGTCTGAGCAGGGTGTGTAGGAGACCGGTAACGCTGAGGAGCCCCAGAGCCTCTCCACAGCCAGCCGACAGGGAGAAATCCCCCTGGGTCACCCAGCCCAGAGTCACCCTGGAGCAGTGGGAGGTGACGCTGGGCAGGGGCTCCGGCCAGAGACCCAGAGTCAGGCCTGAGGTACAGGAGGAAGAGGGGTTGGTGAGGCTGGATGAGGAGCTAGGATCAGGACCAGGGTTGACACTAGGGACTGAGGTAGAGGCAGGGTCAGACTGCTTGTTTTCAGGCTTGGCGGAGGTGGAGGTTCCAGGTTTGTTGTGGTCCTTCTTGCGTGGCCGTTTGACGCGGCTCTTGAAGTGGTCAGTGTGGAGAGGCTCCTGGGGGCCGGTGCAGCCCGGCTCCTTGCGTACCAGCTGGAGGTCCTCTGCGGTGGGGACACACACCAGGGCGTGCTGCTCCGGTTGGCCCTTGGTGACGAGGGAGAGACGGGTCCACACAAGGCTGCTGCCGCCGTGTGCCGAGAGGAGAGACGCTGCGACGTTACGGTTGAGTTGAGGTGTTGATCCCAGGTTACGTGCCCTCTGACATTTAGAGGATGTGGGGCGACACCAAGCGGACAGCTGCCTTAGAGACTTCCTGTTCCTGTTGAACACAGAGACAACCAATTAGGGTTCAGTGTTTACGCTGCGGAACCCAATCGTGGCTCAGCGTTTATAGAATACGGCCACTACTTCTAGGAAAGTCACTTTGTATCCTCAGTGAACCAACAAAGTGGTCTTAAATGGTATTAAACCGCCCAGTGATTCCCAGCACCAAAAACGCAGTAAAAACGCAATCTGAGCTCATGAAGTCAGCCATTACTCTATAAGCTGCTGATTTTAGGAGGATCATCTCTCTGATGTGGGGCAGTAATTTGGGTCAGGATGTTCTCATCATGAAAGGTATGCTGGGGAGGGGTTATGCATCAGAGCTGTCAGACACTACGCTACGCTGTGGGGGGGAAAAGGGCAAGGCATTATTTAAACAACAATAAGGGTTTCATAAAAGGTGAAATGTAATTATTAAAACATTATGAATTAATACTATAAGTTATGCAGAGGAGAGGAAACTATTATTAGAGATAATGAAAAACACTTTCTATCGAGATTTGGTCGAAGGCCGAGCGCTACAGATTCAGGACTCTATTCAGTCGAAGGCCGAAGCGCTACAGATTCAGGACTCTATTCAGTCGAAGGCCGAAGCGCTACAGATTCAGGACTCTATTCAGTCGAAGGCCGAAGCGCTACAGATTCAGGACTCTATTCAGTCTAAGGCCGAAGCGCTACAGATTCAGGACTCTATTCAGTCTAAGGCCGAAGCGCTACAGATTCAGGACTCTATTCAGTCGAAGGCCGAAGCGCTACAGATTCAGGACTCTATTCGGTCGAAGGCCGAAGCGCTACAGATTCAGGACTCTATTCAGTCGAAGGCCGAAGCGCTACAGATTCAGGACTCTATTCAGTCGAAGGCCGAAGCGCTACAGATTCAGGACTCTATTCAGTCGAAGGCCGAAGCGCTACAGATTCAGGACTCTATTCAGTCGAAGGCCGAAGCGCTACAGATTCAGGACTCTATTCAGTCGAAGGCCGAAGCGCTACAGATTCAGGACTCTATTCAGTCGAAGGCCGAAGCGCTACAGATTCAGGACTCTATTCAGTCGAAGGCCGAAGCGCTACAGATTCAGGACTCTATTCAGTCGAAGGCCGAAGCGCTACAGATTCAGGACTCTATTCAGTCTAAGGCCGAAGCGCTACAGATTCAGGACTCTATTCAGTCGAAGGCCGAAGCGCTACAGATTCAGGACTCTATTCGGTCGAAGGCCGAAGCGCTACAGATTCAGGACTCTATTCGGTCGAAGGCCGAAGCGCTACAGATTCAGGACTCTATTCGGTCGAAGGCCGAAGCGCTACAGATTCAGGACTCTATTCGGTCGAAGGCCGAAGCGCTACAGATTCAGGACTCTATTCAGTCGAAGGCCGAAGCGCTACAGATTCAGGACTCTATTCGGTCGAAGGCCGAAGCGCTACAGATTCAGGACTCTATTCGGTCGAAGGCCGAAGCGCTACAGATTCAGGACTCTATTCAGTCGAAGGCCGAAGCGCTACAGATTCAGGACTCTATTCAGTCGAAGGCCGAAGCGCTACAGATTCAGGACTCTATTCAGTCTAAGGCCGAAGCGCTATAGAAATTGAAAGATTATTTCCCATTGAGCCGACATATGCAGCGCTGGCCGTGAATGCAGTCTCCACTACCGCGGTAACATTAACTTTAAATGTAGGTGATCAAATACTTATGTCATGCAATAAAATGCAAATTAATTACTTAAAAATTATACAATGTGATTTTCTGGATTTTTGTTTTAGATTCCGTCTCTCACAGTTGAAGTGTACCTATGATAAAAAATTACAGACGTCTACATGCTTTGGAAGTAGGAAAACCTGCAAAATCGGCAGTGTATCAAATACTTATTCTCCCCACTGTATATACAGTATCATCCAGAAGTGGCATCTACCTCAAGACTGTGAAGTTCCTCTGGGGTGTTGTCACTTCCTGTTCCATTGTTGCAACAGCCTCCTCTCCTCCTCCCTCCTTCACAATCAGCTGCCACTCCTCGACCAGCTGTTGCCAGGGACAACGGAACGGAGCCAGGCAGCCATGTTTGATGTAATTGGTCCGTTTGGCTGGTGGGCGCCTACAGAGGTCAGGGTCATGCTCTAGTCAAACTGTTTCAGGGCACGAGGGGCAACCCAGCCGTTTATGTAACAATTCATATATAACCCAGTCATTAGCCTCCACTTGATGAAATGAGCTCAGTTGAAATATGAAACTCAATGGATAGTTTATATTAAACTCTCATCAGTAATCTGACTTGAATATTAACAGTGTTAACACAGATCCTGAATTAATAATATGTTGGTTTGAGAGCCATTATATACAGTATGGAACATCCAGAATAACAGTGAGTTAGACTTTATCAAACACTACCAGACACCCCCTTTTACCTGGAGTTACATCAGGTGATACCGACCCTCTCCTCAACACACCTGGAGTTACATCAGGTGATACCAACCCTCTCCTCAACACACCTGGAGTTACATCAGGTGATACCAACCCTCTCCTCAACACACCTGGAGTTACATCAGGTGATACCAACCCTCTCCTCAACACACCTGGAGTTACATCAGGTGATACCGACCCTCTCCTCAACACACCTGGTGAAACCGACCCTCTCCTCACCTCCTGAACTTGGCCAGCAGCTCAGCCTCCTGCTCTTCCTGGAAGCGTGCTCCTGCAGGGCAGTCTGGGTAGTCGTGGGGAAAGTGAGGCTCTCCTTTATTCTGTGCGTGTTTCAGACTCATCCTCAGCCCTCCGATACGTACTCCTCTATAAACCTGAAGGAGAGGGTGTCTACTTAGTTACCACTCCTCCACCTACCTGGAGAGGAGGTCGATCAGACATGTTTGGAGTAATTAGTCATTTGTCTACTTAGAGGGGCTCCTCAAAAAGTACTATAACAACATATTCTATGGCCTTTGGTCTATATAGGGAATAGGGTTCCATTGGGTCCTGGTCTAAAGTAGTGCACTATATAGGGAATAGGGTTCCATTGGGTCCTGGTCTAAAGTAGTGCACTATATAGGGAATAGAGTGGGCCTTGGTCTACAGTAGTGCACTATATAGGGAATAGGGTGGGTCCTGGTCTAAAGTAGTGCACTATATAGGGAAT
Source organism: Salvelinus alpinus (assembly GCF_045679555.1). NCBI lineage: Eukaryota > Metazoa > Chordata > Actinopteri > Salmoniformes > Salmonidae > Salvelinus > Salvelinus alpinus. The sequence continues at coordinate 4,962,381 of NC_092089.1, read as the reverse complement.
AGGGTTGGGTCCTGGTCTAAAGTAGTGCACTATATAGGGAATAGGGTTCCATTGGGTCCTGGTCTAAAGTAGTGCACTATATAGGGAATAGAGTGCCATTGGGTCCTGGTCTAAAGTAGTGCACTATATAGGGAATAGGGTGGGCCCTGGTCTACAGTAGTGCACTATATAGGGAATAGGGTTGGGTCCTGGTCTAAAGTAGTGTACTATATAGGGAATAGGGTCCTGGTCTAAAGTAGTGCTCTATACAGGGAATAGGGTGCCATTGGGTCCTGGCCTAAAGTAGTGCACTATACAGGGAATAGGATGCTATTGGGTCCTGGTCTACAGTAGTGCACTATATAGGGCATGTGTAGTCCATACCAGAGGGACCCAGAAGGCCATGCCCCAGGCCTTGGGTAGCAGCAGGTCCCAGCCCGTCCCCCAGGACCCCATCTCTGTGCCCTGGCTCTTCCCAGACTGCTGCACCAGTAGGACGGGTACTCTACCCTGCAGGGGGGTGGGTAGTCTGGAGCCTGGGACCAGAACATCATTACGCAGTCTGTTTACTTCCTGTAGACAGAGAGAAGACTGGATATGGGAGACAAACCACGTTTCCATCCAAAGTTTTTAATGCAAGTTACACCGTATGAAAATAAATCACCACAGGTGTGATACATTTTCACAAAATGTCAACAGAAAAATGTTCCTAAGACATGGTATGATATTTTTTGGTTGGTAAAATGTATGATGTCAGGCCATGACATGGTACGTTGTACTAACCAGTGGTAAACCTGGAGAATGCTCCAGAACCTGACAGTGATCTGTTGTCTAGAGAGAATGCTCCAGAACCTGTCAGTGAACTGTTGTCTAGAGAGAATGTTCCAGAACCTGACAGTGAACTGTTGTCTAGAGAGAATGCTCCAGAACCTGATAGTGAACTGTTGTCTAGAGAGAATGCTCCAGAACCTGACAGTGATCTGTTGTCTAGAGAGAATGCTCCAGAACCTGACAGTGAACTGTTGTCTAGAGAGAATGCTCCAGAACCTGACAGTGAACTGTTGTCTAGAGAGAATGCTCCAGAACCTGTCAGTGAACTGTTGTCTAGAGAGAATGCTCCAGAACCTGACAGTGAACTGTTGTCTAGAGAGAATGCTCCAGAACCTGTCAGTGAACTGTTGTCTAGAGAGAATGCTCCAGAACCAGACAGTGAACTGTTGTCTAGAAAGAATGCTCCAGAACCTGTCAGTGAACTGTTGTCTATAGAGAATGCTCCAGAACCTGTCAGTGAACTGTTGTCTAGAGAGAATGCTCCAGAACCTGTCAGTGAACTGTTGTCTAGAGAGAATGCTCCAGAACCTGTCAGTGAACTGTTGTCTAGAGAGAATGCTCCAGAACCTGTCAGTGAACTGTTGTCTAGAGAGAATGCTCCAGAACCTGACAGTGAACTGTTGTCTAGAGAGAATGCTCCAGAACCTGACAGTGAACTGTTGTCTAGAGAGACTGCTCCAGAACCTGACAGTGAACTGTTGTCTAGAGAGAATGCTCCAGAACCTGACAGTGAACTGTTGTCTAGAGAGAATGCTCCAGAACCTGACAGGAAACAGTTTCTGTGAATGCGCCAGAACCTGACAGGAAACAGTTTCTGTGAATGCTCCAGAACCTGACAGGAAACAGTTTCTGAGAATGCTCCAGAACCTGTCAGTGAACTGTTGTCTAGAGAGAATGCTCCAGAACCTGTCAGTGAACTGTTGTCTAGAGAGAATGCTCCAGAACCTGTCAGTGAACTGTTGTCTAGAGAGAATGCTCCAGAACCTGACAGTGAACTGTTGTCTAGAGAGAATGCTCCAGAACCTGACAGTGAACTGTTGTCTAGAGAGAATGCTCCAGAACCTGACCGTGAACTGTTGTCTAGAGAGAATGCTCCAGAACCTGACAGTGAACTGTTGTCTAGAGAGAATGCTCCAGAACCTGACAGTGAACTGTTGTCAAGAGAGAATGCTCCAGAACCTGACAGTGAACTGTTGTCTATAGAGAATGCTCCAGAACCTGACAGTGAACTGTTGTCTAGAGAGAATGCTCCAGAACCTGACAGTGAACTGTTGTCTAGAGAGAATGCTCCAGAACCTGTCAGTGAACTGTTGTCTAGAGAGAATGCTCTAGAACCTGTCAGTGAACTGTTGTCTATAGAGAATGCTCCAGAACCTGTCAGTGAACTGTTGTCTTGAGAGAATGCTCCAGAACCTGACAGTGAACTGTTGTCTATAGAGAATGCTCCAGAACCTGACAGGAAACAGTTTCTGTGAATGCTCCAGAACCTGACAGGAAACAGTTTCTGTGAATGCTCCAGAACCTGACAGGGAACAGTTTCTGTGAATGCTCCAGAACCTGACAGGAAACAGTTTCTGTGAATGCTCCAGAACCTGACAGGAAACAGTTTCTGTGAATGCTTCAGAACCTGACAGGAAACAGTTTCTGTGAATGCTCCAGAACCTGACAGGAAACAGTTTCTGTGAATGCTCCAGAACCTGACAGGAAACAGTTTCTGTGAATGCTCCAGAACCTGACAGAAAACAGTTTCTGTGAATGCTCCAGAACCTGACAGAAAACAGTTTCTGTGAATGCTCCAGAACCTGACAGGAAACAGTTTCTGTGAATGCGATGGAAACCCATCTAACTTGTATTGTTTATTTATGAGGGAATTTAACAACAGAAGGTATTTTTATGTGCACTACGTCATCACACACAGCCTTTAACCTGAAACAAGTCAATGTGATGGAAATACATCTGGTGGGAAAATGTGCATATTGTTTTAATGCCGATTTTATTTTAATTTTTTATTCACATGAACATCTGTTGCCAATTGGATATAAACCTGGATACAAACACAGTCAAGGATTCAATTAAACAGCAGGATGGATTCCTGAAGAACAATCAAACACGAGGAAAATATATTCTTCTTCCTGGATAGTCTCCTGAGGGACACATTTATTAATGATATATTAACAGACATGGTGCTATGGTTCAGTACCTGGTCTGTCATCTTGTTGTGTGTGACGTTGTCGCGGACAGACCGGTCCCACAGGGAACTCTGGCTGAGGGGTTCAGGGATCCCCTTTAACATCAGTTCCCTCCTCCTCTTCTCGTTCACTCCTGAAACAACATGACAGAGGGCATACTGCCGTATGACCAGGTGCTCAGGAGAGTCACCAAACTACGTCGAGTCGGCCAGAGGAAGCACACAACTAGTTGGCAACATCTACTGCTTCACCTCGTAGCTCTATAGGCCTGCACCCAGTAAATAAGGAAGTGAGTGATGCAACCCCCAGCCAGGTACTAAAAGGTAAATAAGGAAGTAGGTGATACAACCCCCAGCCAGGCACTAAAAGGTAAATAAGGAAGTGGGTGATGCAACCCCCAGCCAGGTACTAAAAGGTAAATAAGGAAGTGGGTGATGCAACCCCCAGCCAGGTACTAAAAGGTAAATAAGGAAGTGGGTGATGTAACTCCCAGCCAGGTACTAAAAGGTAAATAAGGAAGTGGGTGATGCAACCCCCAGCCAGGTACTAAAAGGTAAATAAGGAAGTGGGTGATACAACCCCCAGCCAGGTACTAAAAGGTAAATAAGGAAGTGAGTGATGCAACCCCCAGCCAGGTACTAAAAGGTAAATAAGGAAGTGAGTGATGCAACCCCCAGCCAGGTACTAAAAGGTAAATAAGGAAGTGGGTGATGCAACCCCCAGCCAGGTACTAAAAGGTAAATAAGGAAGTGGGTGATGTAACCCCCAGCCAGGTACTAAAAGGTAAATAAGGAAGTGGGTGATACAACCCCCAGCCAGGCACTAAAAGGTAAATAAGGAAGTGGGTGATGCAACCCCCAGCCAGGTACTAAAAGGTAAATAAGGAAGTGGGTGATGCAACCCCCAGCCAGGTACTAAAAGGTAAATAAGGAAGTGGGTGATGTAACTCCCAGCCAGGTACTAAAAGGTAAATAAGGAAGTGGGTGATGCAACCCCCAGCCAGGTACTAAAAGGTAAATAAGGAAGTGGGTGATGCAACCCCCAGCCAGGTACTAAAAGGTAAATAAGGAAGTGGGTGATGCAACCCCCAGCCAGGCACTAAAAGGTAAATAAGGAAGTGGGTGATGCAACCCCCAGCCAGGCACTAAAAGGTAAATACGGAAGTGGGTGATGTAAACCCCAGCCAGGCACTAAAAGGTAAATAAGGAAGTGGGAGATGCAACCCCCAGCCAGGTACTAAAAGGTAAATAAGGAAGTGAGTGATGCAACCCCCAGCCAGGTACTAAAAGGTAAATAAGGAAGTGGGTGATGCAACCCCCAGCCAGGTACTAAAAGGTAAATAAGGAAGTGGGTGATGTAACCCCCAGCCAGGTACTAAAAGGTAAATAAGGAAGTGGGTGATGCAACCCCCAGCCAGGTACTAAAAGGTAAATAAGGAAGTGGGTGATGCAACCCCCAGCCAGGTACTAAAAGGTAAATAAGGAAGTGGGTGATGTAACTCCCAGCCAGGTACTAAAAGGTAAATAAGGAAGTGGGTGATGCAACCCCCAGCCAGGTACTAAAAGGTAAATAAGGAAGTGGGTGATGCAACCCCCAGCCAGGTACTAAAAGGTAAATAAGGAAGTGGGTGATGCAACCCCCAGCCAGGCACTAAAAGGTAAATAAGGAAGTGGGTGATGCAACCCCCAGCCAGGTACTAAAAAGGTAAATAAGGAAGTGAGTGATGCAACCCCCAGCCAGGTACTAAAAGGTAAATAAGGAAGTGGGTGATGTAACCCCCAGCCAGGTACTAAAAAGGTAAATAAGGAAGTGGGAGATGCAACCCCCAGCCAGGTACTAAAAGGTAAATAAGGAAGTGGGTGATGCAACCCCCAGCCAGGTACTAAAAGGTAAATAAGGAAGTGGGTGATGTAACTCCCAGCCAGGTACTAAAAGGTAAATAAGGAAGTGGGTGATGCAACCCCCAGCCAGGTACTAAAAGGTAAATAAGGAAGTGGGTGATGCAACCCCCAGCCAGGTACTAAAAGGTAAATAAGGAAGTGGGTGATGCAACCCCCAGCCAGGCACTAAAAGGTAAATACGGAAGTGGGTGATGTAAACCCCAGCCAGGCACTAAAAGGTAAATAAGGAAGTGGGAGATGCAACCCCCAGCCAGGTACTAAAAGGTAAATAAGGAAGTGAGTGATGCAACCCCCAGCCAGGTACTAAAAGGTAAATAAGGAAGTGGGTGATGCAACCCCCAGCCAGGTACTAAAAGGTAAATAAGGAAGTGGGTGATGTAACCCCCAGCCAGGTACTAAAAGGTAAATAAGGAAGTGGGTGATACAACCCCCAGCCAGGCACTAAAAGGTAAATAAGGAAGTGGGTGATGCAACCCCCAGCCAGGTACTAAAAGGTAAATAAGGAAGTGGGTGATGCAACCCCCAGCCAGGTACTAAAAGGTAAATAAGGAAGTGGGTGATGTAACTCCCAGCCAGGTACTAAAAGGTAAATAAGGAAGTGGGTGATGCAACCCCCAGCCAGGTACTAAAAGGTAAATAAGGAAGTGGGTGATGCAACCCCCAGCCAGGTACTAAAAGGTAAATAAGGAAGTGGGTGATGCAACCCCCAGCCAGGCACTAAAAGGTAAATAAGGAAGTGGGTGATGCAACCCCCAGCCAGGCACTAAAAGGTAAATAAGGAAGTGGGTGATGCAACCCCCAGCCAGGTACTAAAAAGGTAAATAAGGAAGTGAGTGATGCAACCCCCAGCCAGGTACTAAAAGGTAAAGAAGGAAGTGGGTGATGTAACCCCCAGCCAGGTACTAAAAAGGTAAATAAGGAAGTGGGAGATGCAACCCCCAGCCAGGTACTAAAAGGTAAATAAGGAAGTGGGTGATGCAACCCCCAGCCAGGTACGAAAAGGTAAATAAGGAAGTGGGTGATGTAACTCCCAGCCAGGTACTAAAAGGTAAATAAGGAAGTGGGTGATGCAACCCCCAGCCAGGTACTAAAAGGTAAATAAGGAAGTGGGTGATGCAACCCCCAGCCAGGTACTAAAAGGTAAATAAGGAAGTGGGTGATGCAACCCCCAGCCAGGCACTAAAAGGTAAATAAGGAAGTGGGTGATGCAACCCCCAGCCAGGCACTAAAAGGTAAATACGGAAGTGGGTGATGTAAACCCCAGCCAGGCACTAAAAGGTAAATAAGGAAGTGGGAGATGCAACCCCCAGCCAGGTACTAAAAGGTAAATAAGGAAGTGAGTGATGCAACCCCCAGCCAGGTACTAAAAGGTAAATAAGGAAGTGGGTGATGCAACCCCCAGCCAGGTACTAAAAGGTAAATAAGGAAGTGGGTGATGTAACCCCCAGCCAGGTACTAAAAGGTAAATAAGGAAGTGGGTGATACAACCCCCAGCCAGGTACTAAAAGGTAAATAAGGAAGTGGGTGATGTAACTCCCAGCCAGGTACTAAAAGGTAAATAAGGAAGTGGGTGATGCAACCCCCAGCCAGGTACTAAAAGGTAAATAAGGAAGTGGGTGATGCAACCCCCAGCCAGGCACTAAAAGGTAAATAAGGAAGTGGGTGATGCAACCCCCAGCCAGGTACTAAAAAGGTAAATAAGGAAGTGAGTGATGCAACCCCCAGCCAGGTACTAAAAGGTAAATAAGGAAGTGGGTGATGTAACCCCCAGCCAGGTACTAAAAAGGTAAATAAGGAAGTGGGTGATGCAACCCCCAGCCAGGTACTAAAAAGGTAAATAAGGAAGTGGGTGTGAACCTCTGAGGGCGTGGTCTGAGCACAGGGTCCTGCCAGGATTCGAACCTGGGACATCTGCATGGACGAGCAGAGGCTCCCCAGGAGCACAGGACCAGAGAAGTACCACAACCAGCCCTCAGACAGGACCAGAGAAGTACCACAACCAGCCCTCAGACAGGACCAGAGAAGTACCACAACCAGCCCTCAGACAGGACCAGAGAAGTACCACAACCAACCCTCAGACAGGACCAGAGAAGTACCACAACCAGCCCTCAGACAGGACCAGAGAAGTACCACAACCAGCCCTCAGACAGGACCAGAGAAGTACCACAACCAGCCCTCAGACAGGACCAGAGAAGTACCACAACCAGCCCTCAGACAGGACCAGAGAAGTACCACAACCAGCCCTCAGACAGGACCAGAGAAGTACCACAACCAGCCCTCAGACAGGACCAGAGAAGTACCACAACCAGCCCTCAGACAGGACCAGAGAAGTACCACAACCAGCCCTCAGACAGGACCAGAGAAGTACCACAACCAGCCCTCAGACAGGACCAGAGAAGTACCACAACCAGCCCTCAGACAGGACCAGAGAAGTACCACAACCAGCCCTCAGACAGGACCAGAGAAGTACCACAACCAGCCCTCAGACAGGACCAGAGAAGTACCACAACCAGCCCTCAGACAGGACCAGAGAAGTACCACAACCAGCCCTCAGACAGGACCAGAGAAGTACCACAACCAGCCCTCAGACAGGACCAGAGAAGTACCACAACCAGCCCTCAGACAGGACCAGAGAAGTACCACAACCAACCCTCAGACAGGACCAGAGAAGTACCACAACCAGCCCTCAGACAGGACCAGAGAAGTACCACAACCAGCCCTCAGACAGGACCAGAGAAGTACCACAACCAGCCCTCAGACAGGACCAGAGAAGTACCACAACCAGCCCTCAGACAGGACCAGAGAAGTACCACAACCAGAAGACCAGAGAATGACCCACAGAACCTCCCTACCCACAAAGCCTCAGGACCTATAACCATCACATTCACAAACACAGGGTCCTGTTCAGCAGGGAACAATCTACTATACTTTCTTGCATGCGTTCTTATTGAATATTAGGTAGTAGGCTACTTCACAGTTTCACTCTGATTGAAAAGGTTGTGTTCTGAGCATGACCCAGGTAGAATCACCCTAAAGGAGAATAATGATGTAATGTAAACTATATCGGACCTGTCTGAACCACCCCACCCTGGCTCCTGGCTCAGAGGTTACCATGGCTACTGGCTCGGAGGTTACCATGGCTACTGGCTCAGAGGTTGCCATGGCTACTGGCTCAGAGGTTACCATGGCTACTGGCTCAGAGGTTGCCATGGCTACTGGCTCAGAGGTTGCCATGGCTACTGGCTCAGAGGTTGCCATGGCTACTGGCTCAGAGGTTACCATGGCTACTGGCTCAGAGGTTGCCATGGCTACTGGCTCAGAGGTTACCATGGCTACTGGCTCAGAGGTTGCCATGGCTACTGGCTCAGAGGTTGCCATGGCTACTGGCTCAGAGGTTACCTTGTGCCTTCCTGAAGTCGGACACGGCCTTGCTTCTCTTGTTTGGTAAGGTCAATCTGGGGTCATCCACCGTCAGACCCAGAACTGAGCCGGCTGGGACCTCCGCTGTGGAGTACACACCTGAGAGGAGGAGAGACAGGACAGACGAGTTACGCTTTGGAGGGGAGGAGAGACAGGACAGACGAGTTACGCTTTGGAGGGGAGGAGAGACAGGACAGACGAGTTACGCTTTGGAGGGGAGGAGAGACAGGACAGACGAGTTACGCTTTGGAGGGGAGGAGAGACAGGACAGACGAGTTACGCTTTGGAGGGGGAGGAGAGGACAGGACAGACGAGTTACGCTTTGGAGGAGAGACAGGACAGACGAGTTACGCTTTGGAGGGGAGGAGAGACAGGACAGACGAGTTACGCTTTGGAGGGGAGGAGAGACAGGACAGACGAGTTACGCTTTGGAGGGGAGGAGAGACAGGACAGACGAGTTACGCTTTGGAGGGGAGGAGAGACAGGACAGACGAGTTACGCTTTGGAGGGGAGGAGAGACAGGACAGACGAGTTACGCTTTGGAGGGGAGGAGAGACAGGACAGACGAGTTACGCTTTGGAGGAGAGACAGGACAGACAAGTTACGCTTTGGAGGGGAGGAGAGACAGGACAGACAAGTTACGCTTTGGAGGAGAGACAGGACAGACATGAGGTACGCTTTGGAGGGGAGGAGAGACAGGACAGACATGAGGTACGCTTTGGAGGGGAGGAGAGACAGGACAGACATGAGGTACGCTTTGGAGGGGAGGAGAGACAGGACAGACATGAGGTACGCTTTGGAGGGGAGGAGAGACAGGACAGACGAGTTACGCTTTGGAGAGGAGGAGAGACAGGACAGACATGAGGGGAGGAGAGGACAGGAGTTACGCTTTGGAGGGGAGGAGAGACAGGACAGACGAGTTACGCTTTGGAGGGGAGGAGAGACAGGACAGACAAGTTACGCTTTGGAGGAGAGACAGGACAGACATGAGGTACGCTTTGGAGGGGAGGAGAGACAGGACAGACATGAGGTACGCTTTGGAGGGGAGGAGAGACAGGACAGACGAGTTACGCTTTGGAGAGGAGGAGAGACAGGACAGACATGAGGGGAGGAGAGGACAGGAGTTACGCTTTGGAGGGGAGGAGAGACAGGAGTTACGCTTTGGAGGGGAGGAGAGACAGGAGTTACGCTTTGGAGGGGAGGAGAGACAGGACAGACATGAGGGGAGGAGAGGACAGGAGTTACGCTTTGGAGGGGAGGAGAGACAGGAGTTACGCTTTGGAGGGGAGGAGAGACAGGAGTTACGCTTTGGAGGGGAGGAGAGGACAGGAGTTACGCTTTGGAGGGGAGGAGATACAGGAGTTACGCTTTGGAGGGGAGGAGATACAGGAGTTACGCTTTGGAGGGGAGGAGAGACAGGAGTTACGCTTTGGAGGGGAGGAGAGGACAGGAGTTACGCTTTGGAGGGGAGGAGAGGACAGGAGTTACGCTTTGGAGGGGAGGAGAGGACAGGAGTTACGCTTTGGAGGGGAGGAGAGACAGGAGTTACGCTTTGGAGGGGAGGAGACAGGAGTTACGCTTTGGAGAGGAGGAGAGACAGGACAGACATGAGGGGAGGAGAGACAGGAGTTACGCTTTGGAGGGGAGGAGAGACAGGACAGACATGAGGTACGCTTTGGAGGGGAGGAGAGACAGGACAGACAGGAGTTACGCTTTGGAGGGGAGGAGAGGACAGGAGTTACGCTTTGGAGGGGAGGAGAGACAGGAGTTACGCTTTGGAGGGGAGGAGAGACAGGAGTTACGCTTTGGAGAGGAGGAGAGACAGGAGTTACGCTTTGGAGGGGAGGAGAGACAGGAGTTACGCTTTGGAGGGGAGGAGAGGACAGGAGTTACGCTTTGGAGGGGAGGAGAGACAGGACAGACATGAGGGGAGGAGAGGACAGGAGTTACGCTTTGGAGGGGAGGAGAGGACAGGAGTTACGCTTTGGAGGGGAGGAGAGGACAGGAGTTACGCTTTGGAGGGGAGGAGAGGACAGGAGTTACGCTTTGGAGGGGAGGAGAGGACAGGAGTTACGCTTTGGAGGGGAGGAGAGGACAGGAATTACGCTTTGGAGGGGAGGAGAGGACAGGAGTTACGCTTTGGAGGGGAGGAGAGGACAGGAGTTACGCTTTGGAGGGGAGGAGAGACAGGAGTTACGCTTTGGAGGGGAGGAGAGACAGGAGTTACGCTTTGGAGGGGAGGAGAGACAGGACAGACATGAGGGGAGGAGAGGACAGGAGTTACGCTTTGGAGGGGAGGAGAGACAGGAGTTACGCTTTGGAGGGGAGGAGAGACAGGAGTTACGCTTTGGAGGGGAGGAGAGGACAGGAGTTACGCTTTGGAGGGGAGGAGATACAGGAGTTACGCTTTGGAGGGGAGGAGAGACAGGAGTTACGCTTTGGAGGGGAGGAGAGACAGGAGTTACGCTTTGGAGGGGAGGAGAGGACAGGAGTTAAGCTTTGGAGGGGAGGAGAGGACAGGAGTTACGCTTTGGAGGGGAGGAGAGGACAGGAGTTACGCTTTGGAGGGGAGGAGAGACAGGAGTTACGCTTTGGAGAGGAGGAGAGACAGGACAGACATGAGGGGAGGAGAGACAGGAGTTACGCTTTGGAGGGGAGGAGAGACAGGACAGACAGGAGTTACGCTTTGGAGGGGAGGAGAGGACAGGAGTTACGCTTTGGAGGGGAGGAGAGACAGGAGTTACGCTTTGGAGGGGAGGAGAGACAGGAGTTACGCTTTGGAGAGGAGGAGAGACAGGAGTTACGCTTTTGAGGGGAGGAGAGGACAGGAGTTACGCTTTGGAGGGGAGGAGAGGACAGGAGTTACGCTTTGGAGGGGAGGAGAGGACAGGAGTTACGCTTTGGAGGGGAGGAGAGGACAGGAGTTATGCTTTGGAGGGGAGGAGAGGACAGGAGTTACGCTTTGGAGGGGAGGAGAGGACAGGAGTTACGCTTTGGAGGGGAGGAGAGACAGGAGTTACGCTTTGGAGGGGAGGAGAGGACAGGAGTTACGCTTTGGAGGGGAGGAGACGACAGGAGTTACGCTTTGGAGGGGAGGAGAGGACAGGAGTTACGCTTTGGAGGGGAGGAGAGACAGGAGTTACGCTTTGGAGGGGAGGAGAGACAGGAGTTACGCTTTGGAGGGGAGGAGAGACAGGACAGACATGAGGTACGCTTTGGAGGGGAGGAGAGACAGGACAGACATGAGGTACGCTTTGGAGGGGAGGAGAGACAGGACAGACATGAGGTACGCTTTGGAGGGGAGGAGAGACAGGACAGACATGAGGTACGCTTTGGAGGGGAGGAGAGACAGGACAGACGAGTTACGCTTTGGAGGGGAGGAGAGACAGGACAGACGAGTTACGCTTTGGAGGGGAGGAGAGACAGGACGGACGAGTTACGCTTTGGAGGGGAGGAGAGACAGGACGGACGAGTTACGCTTTGGAGGGGAGGAGAGACAGGACAGACGAGTTACGCTTTGGAGGGGAGGAGACACAGGACAGACATGAGGTACGCTTTGGAGGGGAGGAGAGACAGGACAGACGAGTTACGCTTGGGAGGGGAGGAGAGACAGGACAGACATGAGGTGCGCTTTGGAGGGGAGGAGAGACAGGAGTTACGCTTTGGAGGGGAGGAGAGACAGGACCTTGAAGATAAACATGTCTGTTTCCTATGACTGATTGAGGACCCTGTTCCTGGGGAGATACCCTCCTGTAGGTTTTAACTCCAACCCTGTTCCTGGAGAGAAACGCTCCTGGAGGTTTTAACTCCGACCCTGTTCCTGGAGAGGTACCCTCCTGTAGGTTTTAACTTCAACCCTGTTCCTGTAGAGATACCCTCCTGGAGGTTTTAACTCCGACCCTGTTCTTGGAGAGAAACCCTCCTGGAGGTTTTAACTCCAACCCTGTTCCTGGAGCGATACCCTCCTGGAGGTTTTAACTCCGACCCTGTTCCTGGAGAGAAACCCTCCTGGAGGTTTTAACTCCAACCCTGTTCCTGGAGGTTGGCGAGCCCTGATCTAATCTAATGAATGTAGGTAATGAATGAGGAATGTAGTTGTGAGGAACCCACCTTTGAGCATGTTGAAGACACCAGCTTGTTGTTGATGAAGAGACATGTTACAGTCGTCTCTACAGTGATCTGGCCACCAGAAGGGAGATGGTCTGGATTTACCTGTAGCCTGGAATAAAGATAAAACACATGACTAAACACCTTACACTGGAACATACAGGATATTAGCTGGTCTCCAGATAAATCATCCCAGGTAATTAGCTGGCCTCTAGATAAATCATCGCAGGTGATTAGCTGGTCTCCAGATAAATCATCCCAGGTTCTTAGCTGGTCTCCAGATAAATCATCCCAGGTTCTTAGCTGGTCTCCAGATAAATCATCCCAGGTGATTAGCTGGCCTCTAGATAAATCATCCCAGGTTCTTAGCTGGTCTCTAGATAAATCATCCCAGGAGATTAGCTGGTCTCTAGATAAATCATCCCAGGTGATTAGCTGGTCTCTAGATAAATCATCCCAGGTGATTAGCTGGTCTCCAGATAAATCATCCCAGGTGATTAGCTGGTCACCAGATAAATCAGCCCAGGTTCTTAGCTGGTCTCTAGTTAAATCATCCCAGGTGATTAGCTGGTCTCTAGATAAATCATCCCAGGTTCTTACATCACTGTGTGTGGCAGGGGCCAGGGTTTCAGTCAGAACGGAATGTGATAGAGGTCCAATCAGACGATAGCGCACCATCTCCATGGTGAGGTCACTGCAAAACAACAGTAAACAACAACATTCAGGAAGTAAAAATGGTTGAGAATAAAGTGCTGGGTTTTATAAAGGGAGAGGTTTTATAAAGGGAGGGGTTTTATAAAGGGAGGGGGTTTTATAAAGGGAGGGGGTTTTATAAAGGGAGGGGTTTATAAAGGGACGGGTTTATAAAGGGACGGGTTTATAAAGGGAGGGGTTTTATAAAGGGAGGGGTTTATAAAGGGAGGGGTTTTATAAAGGGAGGGGTTTATAAAGGGAGGGGTTTTATAAAGGGAGGGGTTTTATAAAGGGAGGGGTTTAATAAAGGGAGGGGTTTATAAAGGGAGGGGTTTTATAAAGGGAGGGGTTTTATAAAGGGAGGGGGTTTATAAAGGGAGGGGGTTTATAAAGGGAGGGGTTTTATAAAGGGAGGGTTTTATAAAGGGAGGGGTTTTATAAAGGGAGGGGTTTTATAAAGGGAGGGGTTTTATAAAGGGAGGGGGTTTATAAAGGGAGGGGTTTTATAAAGGGAGGGGTTTATAAAGGGAGGGTTTTATAAAGGGAGGGGTTTTATAAAGGGAGGGTTTTATAAAGGGAGGGGTTTATAAAATTGACAGAAAACTATAAATATGACTAATGATATATTAACACTCAGCAAGTCTTAACAGCATCAAGGTGCCAACCTCCAGACACAACTAACAGGTACTTAGAGCTTGGAGTGACTCTGGAAGGTCACAACTAACAGGTACTTAGAGCTTGGAGAGACTCTGGAAGGTCCAACTAACAGGTACTTAGAGCTTGGAGTGACTCTGGAAGGTCACAACTAACAGGTACTTAGAGCTTGGAGAGACTCTGGAAGGTCCAACTAACAGGTACTTAGAGCTTGGAGAGACTCTGGAAGGTCACAACTAACAGGTACTTAGAGCTTGGAGAGACTCTGGAAGGTCCAACTAACAGGTACTTAGAGCTTGGAGAGACTCTGGAAGGTCACAACTAACAGGTACTTAGAGCTTGGAGAGACTCTGGAAGGTCCAACTAACAGGTACTTAGAGCTTGGAGAGACTCTGGAAGTTCACAACTAACAGGTACTTAGAGCTTGGAGAGACTCTGGAAGGTCCAACTAACAGGTACTTAGAGCTTGGAGAGACTCTGGAAGTTCACAACTAACAGGTACTTAGAGCTTGGAGAGACTCTGGAAGGTCACAACTAACAGGTACTTAGAGCTTGGAGAGACTCTGGAAGGTCCAACTAACAGGTACTTAGAGCTTGGAGAGACTCTGGAAGGTCCAACTAACAGGTACTTAGAGCTTGGAGAGACTCTGGAAGGTCCAACTAACAGGTACTTAGAGCTTGGAGAGACTCTGGAAGGTCCAACTAACAGGTACTTAGAGCTTGGAGAGACTCTGGAAGGTCCAACTAACAGGTACTTAGAGCTTGGAGAGACTCTGGAAGGTCACAACTAACAGGTACTTAGAGCTTGGAGAGACTCTGGAAGCAGTCACAACTAACAGGTACTTAGAGCTTGGAGAGACTCTGGAAGGTCCAACTAACAGGTACTTAGAGCTTGGAGAGACTCTGGAAGGTCCAACTAACAGGTACTTAGAGCTTGGAGAGACTCTGGAAGGTCCAACTAACAGGTACTTAGAGCTTGGAGAGACTCTGGAAGGTCACAACTAACAGGTACTTAGAGCTTGGAGTGACTCTGGAAGCAGTCACAACTAACAGGTACTTAGAGCTTGGAGAGACTCTGGAAGGTCCAACTAACAGGTACTTAGAGCTTGGAGTGACTCTGGAAGCAGTCACAACTAACAGGTACTTAGAGCTTGGAGAGACTCTGGAAGCAGTCACAACTAACAGGTACTTAGAGCTTGGAGAGACTCTGGAAGGTCACAACTAACAGGTACTTAGAGCTTGGAGAGACTCTGGAAGGTCCCAACTAACAGGTACTTAGAGCTTGGAGAGACTCTGGAAGGTCCCAACTAACAGGTACTTAGAGCTTGGAGAGACTCTGGAAGGTCACAACTAACAGGTACTTAGAGCTTGGAGAGACTCTGGAAGGTCCAACTAACAGGTACTTAGAGCTTGGAGAGACTCTGGAAGGTCCAACTAACAGGTACTTAGAGCTTGGAGAGACTCTGGAAGGTCCAACTAACAGGTACTTAGAGCTTGGAGAGACTCTGGAAGGTCACAACTAACAGGTACTTAGAGCTTGGAGAGACTCTGGAAGGTCACAACTAACAGGTACTTAGAGCTTGGAGAGACTCTGGAAGGTCACAACTAACAGGTACTTAGAGCTTGGAGAGACTCTGGAAGGTCCAACTAACAGGTACTTAGAGCTTGGAGAGACTCTGGAAGGTCACAACTAACAGGTACTTAGAGCTTGGAGAGACTCTGGAAGGTCACAACTAACAGGTACTTAGAGCTTGGAGAGACTCTGGAAGGTCCAACTAACAGGTACTTAGAGCTTGGAGAGACTCTGGAAGGTCCAACTAACAGGTACTTAGAGCTTGGAGAGACTCTGGAAGGTCCAACTAACAGGTACTTAGAGCTTGGAGAGACTCTGGAAGGTCCAACTAACAGGTACTTAGAGCTTGGAGAGACTCTGGAAGGTCCAACTAACAGGTACTTAGAGCTTGGAGAGACTCTGGAAGGTCACAACTAACAGGTACTTAGAGCTTGGAGAGACTCTGGAAGCAGTCACAACTAACAGGTACTTAGAGCTTGGAGAGACTCTGGAAGGTCCAACTAACAGGTACTTAGAGCTTGGAGAGACTCTGGAAGGTCCAACTAACAGGTACTTAGAGCTTGGAGAGACTCTGGAAGGTCCAACTAACAGGTACTTAGAGCTTGGAGAGACTCTGGAAGGTCACAACTAACAGGTACTTAGAGCTTGGAGTGACTCTGGAAGCAGTCACAACTAACAGGTACTTAGAGCTTGGAGAGACTCTGGAAGGTCCAACTAACAGGTACTTAGAGCTTGGAGTGACTCTGGAAGCAGTCACAACTAACAGGTACTTAGAGCTTGGAGAGACTCTGGAAGCAGTCACAACTAACAGGTACTTAGAGCTTGGAGAGACTCTGGAAGGTCACAACTAACAGGTACTTAGAGCTTGGAGAGACTCTGGAAGGTCCCAACTAACAGGTACTTAGAGCTTGGAGAGACTCTGGAAGGTCACAACTAACAGGTACTTAGAGCTTGGAGAGACTCTGGAAGGTCCAACTAACAGGTACTTAGAGCTTGGAGAGACTCTGGAAGGTCCAACTAACAGGTACTTAGAGCTTGGAGAGACTCTGGAAGGTCCAACTAACAGGTACTTAGAGCTTGGAGAGACTCTGGAAGGTCACAACTAACAGGTACTTAGAGCTTGGAGAGACTCTGGAAGGTCACAACTAACAGGTACTTAGAGCTTGGAGAGACTCTGGAAGGTCACAACTAAAGCAGTCAGAACCAACCTGATGACTATTCCAGTGGTACTGGACCTCCAGGTGACGGGTGTGGTAGCAGAAATGGTACTGTATCCCACGAGCTTCTTGGCTGGTGGTCCTGCAGCCTCAGGCTCCTTGGAGGACCACTTCCTCTTAGAACCAGAAGCAGGGGCCTGCACCGCCTCAGGACAAGCCCCAGGACCAGGGGCCAAGGTGGGGGTAGGGGCTGGCTGTGGGACAGGGAGCTCTAATGGAGCAGGTGGAAGTACAGCCTCAGAACACTGACAGACAGCCTGCAGCTCTGGGAGGAGGTCCTGACACAGAGAACAGAGCACAGTCACGACACGGAGCACAGTCACGACACGGGGCACAGTCACGACACGGGGCACAGTCACGACACGGGGCACAGTCACGACACGGAGCACAGTCACGACACGGGGCACAGTCACGACACGGGGCACAGTCACGACACGGGGCACAGTCACGACACGGGGCACAGTCACGACACGGGGCACAGTCACGACACGGGGCACAGTCACGACACGGGGCACAGTCACGACACGGGGCACAGTCACGACACGGGGCACAGTCACGACACGGGGCACAGTCACGACACGGGGCACAGTCACGACACGGGGCACAGTCACGACACGGGGCACAGTCACGACACGGGGCACAGTCACGACACGGGGCACAGTCAGAATGATAGTACTTTACCGATCCCAAAGGGGACATCTGATTGGATAGTACTTTACCGATCCCAAAGGGGACATCTGATAGGATAGTACTTTACCGATCCCAAAGGGGACATATGATTGGATAATACTTTACTGATCCCAACGGGGACATATGATTGGATAGTACTTTACCAATCCCAAAGGGGACGTCTGATTGGGCTCAGTAAAGTACTATCCTAAGGGGACATCTTGAGTTCACCAGATTATAGACAACAACAAAGACATTACACCATCAATGAATAGTTAAATGGTTGTTCAATACTTCTACGACTGATTGATTCTGCATATTAGTCCCTCTGACCGTTTTCATGGTGGGGTGGGCCCAGATCCACAGCTGTCTGTGTGTTGATCCCTGGGAGCCCTGGTCCTCCTGGCCCCCCCGGTCCTCCTGGCCCCCCCGGCCCTGGTCCTCCTGGCCCCCCCGGCCCTGTGTTCTGGGCCTCCAGAGGAATGTGACAGGCCCCAGGGGCTGGAGAGGGTACAGTCCTGCTCTGTACACCACCACACTGCCTTGTCTCCTGCCTGACACACACATGGCTGCTGCAAACGTAGGCCCTGCAAGGTACAACAGATGTCATCATCAATGATACCGTAAAAGCAGGAAGCACATATTTGTTAGACCACCTGACTCGAAGAACCAATCACAACAGCCTTTTAAGTACAGTTGGTTAAAATTTTCAAACTTTATACTGAAATACTGCGTTTAGACGAGGGACATAAAAATCTGTCATACCAGTCGGCATAGCGGGACAAGAACGCAAGGAAGAGGGTGGCGGCAAAAGCAAGCCAGCACGACGATATGCGTTGCTATGGTGATTTAACTAAACAGCATGATTACACAAGCACATATATTTATAACCTCCTACTAGCCCAGTTCCATGCTGTTAATATAGTCCAGTTCCATGCTGTTAATATAGTCCAGTTCCATACTGTTAATATAGTCCAGTTCCATGCTGTTAATATAGTCCAGTTCCATGCTGTTAATATAGTCCAGTTCCATGCTGTTAATATAGTCCAGTTCCATGCTGTTAATATAGTCCAGTTCCATGCTGTTAATATAGTCCAGTTCCATGCTGTTAATATAGTCCAGTTACATACTGTTAATATAGTCCAGTTCCATGCTGTTAATATAGTCCAGTTCCATGCTGTTAATATAGTCCAGTTCCATGCTGTTAATATAGTCCAGTTACATACTGTTAATATAGTCCAGTTCCATGCTGTTAATATAGTCCAGTTCCATGCTGTTAATATAGTCCAGTTCCATGCTGTTAATATAGTCCAGTTCCATGCTGTTAATATAGTCCAGTTACATACTGTTAATACAGTCCAAATCAACATCCGGTAGAAAACAACACTACAAGCAGATGGTAAAAGTTTAAATATTTTAAACTCTGTTGGCAAGTCCCGTCTACCGTGGCGGCTGATGGCATTCACCGCCGTCCCTCAACGGCGTTTACCGTTGTGCTCTCGTTGAAAACAACGGACATCGGGTTTGCCGTCTACCTCGTACCATCTGTTAGGTTTCCACTCGGTTTGTCAGAACCTACCGGACGACCAGTAAAAGCTCAAACCAAGTTTATTCACCCACTGGGTCATACTGCTGCTAAAAGCATGATTACACAACCACAGATATTTATAACCTCCTACTAGTCCAGTTCCCGTCTACCTCGTACCGTCTAAAACGCAGCCTGATTCACACTCGTGGTTTTAGTTTGTGAGGAGTGAAAACACGAAAGCAGTACTCACCAGCTTCCTTGTTGGTCAGCTTAGACAGGGTAGCTAACAGCTGTTCCTCTGGTCCCTGTAACTCCACACAGCAGTAGTACGACATGTCCTGGGTGGGGGGGACGGGGAGGGGGGGGCAGTAGGTATCCCAGTGAATCCTCTAACACTTCAAAATATCATTTTACTGGTTGGCAACCGCAAAATTTTAACAAAATGTTGTATTCATATCTGATCACACAGCAAACATTTAAAGCGGTGGTCGCTCATGTTCGTAACCGTGTGAACACCAGACCTGGGTAGAAAACAGTTGTCATTTATTATATACTTTACAGAGACTACTATTGTAGAGATCCCACAGTAAACCTATTAGAACTGTTACAGAGACTACTATTGTAGAGATCCCACAGTAAACCTATTAGAACTGTTACAGAGACTACTATTGTAGAGATCCCACAGTAAACCTATTAGAACTGTTACAGAGACTACTATTGTAGAGATCCCACAGTAAACCTATTAGAACTGTTACAGAGACTACTATTGTAGAGATCCCACAGTAAACCTATTAGAACTGTTACAGAGACTACTATTGTAAAGATCCCACAGTAAACCTACTAGAACTGTTACAGAGACTACTATTGTAGAGATCCCACAGTAAACCTACTAGAACTGTTACAGAGACTACTATTGTAGAGATCCCACAGTAAACCTATTAGAACTGTTACAGAGACTACTATTGTAGAGATCCCACAGTAAACCTATTAGAACTGTTACAGAGACTACTATTGTAGAGATCCCACAATAAACCTATTAGAAGAACTTCAAGTGTTACTGTAATATATTATGCCTGTATTTTAGTCATTCTGAAACTGTTGTACTTTGAATGTTAAGATGAGTCCATGTCCCTCACTGTTACCTAGATCTAGCTAAATGTTAAGATGAGTCCATGTCCCTCACTGTTACCTAGATCTAGCTAAATGTTAAGATGAGTCCATGTCCCTCACTGTTACCTAGATCTAGCTAAATGTTAAGATGAGTCCATGTCCCTCACTGTTACCTAGATCTAGCTAAATGTTAAGATGAGTCCATGTCCCTCACTGTTACCTAGATCTAGCTAAATGTTAAGAGTGAGTCCATGTCCCTCACTGTTACCTAGATCTAGCTAAATGTTAAGATGAGTCCATGTCCCTCACTGTTACCTAGATCTAGCTAAATGTTAAGATGAGTTCATGTCCCTCACTGTTACCTAGATCTAGCTAAATGTTAAGATGAGTCCATGTCCCTCACTGTTACCTAGATCTAGCTAAATGTTAAGATGAGTCCATGTCCCTCACTGTTACCTAGATCTAGCTAAATGTTAAGATGAGTCCATGTCCCTCACTGTTACCTAGATCTAGCTAAATGTTAAGATGAGTCCATGTCCCTCACTGTTACCTAGATCTAGCTAAATGTTAAGATGAGTCCATGTCCCTCACTGTTACCTAGATCTAGCTAAATGTTAAGATGAGTCCATGTCCCTCACTGTTACCTAGATCTAGCTAAATGTTAAGATGAGTCCATGTCCCTCACTGTTACCTAGATCTAGCTAAATGTTAAGATGAGTTCATGTCCCTCACTGTTACCTAGATCTAGCTAAATGTTAAGATGAGTCCATGTCCCTCACTGTTACCTAGATCTAGCTAAATGTTAAGATGAGTCCATGTCCCTCACTGTTACCTAGATCTAGCTAAATGTTAAGATGAGTCCATGTCCCTCACTGTTACCTAGATCTAGCTAAATGTTAAGATGAGTCCATGTCCCTCACTGTTACCTAGATCTAGCTAAATGTTAAGATGAGTCCATGTCCCTCACTGTTACCTAGATCTAGCTAAATGTTAAGATGAGTTCATGTCCCTCACTGTTACCTAGATCTAGCTAAATGTTAAGATGAGTCCATGTCCCTCACTGTTACCTAGATCTAGCTAAATGTTAAGATGAGTCCATGTCCCTCACCGTTACCTAGATCTAGCTAAATGTTAAGATGAGTCCATGTCCCTCACTGTTACCTAGATCTAGCTAAATGTTAAGATGAGTCCATGTCCCTCACTGTTACCTAGATCTAGCTAAATGTTAAGATGAGTCCATGTCCCTCACTGTTACCTAGATCTAGCTAAATGTTAAGATGAGTCCATGTCCCTCACTGTTACCTAGATCTAGCTAAATGTTAAGATGGAGTCTCATGTCCCTCACTGTTACCTAGATCTAGCTAAATGTTAAGATGAGTCCATGTCCCTCACTGTTACCTAGATCTAGCTAAATGTTAAGATGAGTCCATGTCCCTCACTGTTACCTAGATCTAGCTAAATGTTAAGATGAGTCCATGTCCCTCACTGTTACCTAGATCTAGCTAAATGTTAAGATGAGTCCATGTCCCTCACTGTTACCTAGATCTAGCTAAATGTTAAGATGAGTCCATGTCCCTCACTGTTACCTAGATCTAGCTAAATGTTAAGATGAGTCCATGTCCCTCACTGTTACCTAGATCTAGCTAAATGTTAAGATGAGTCCATGTCCCTCACTGTTACCTAGATCTAGCTAAATGTTAAGATGAGTCCATGTCCCTCACTGTTACCTAGATCTAGCTAAATGTTAAGATGAGTCCATGTCCCTCACTGTTACCTAGATCTAGCTAAATGTTAAGATGAGTCCATGTCCCTCACTGTTACCTAGATCTAGCTAAATGTTAAGATGAGTCCATGTCCCTCACTGTTACCTAGATCTAGCTAAATGTTAAGATGAGTCCATGTCCCTCACTGTTACCTAGATCTAGCTAAATGTTAAGATGAGTTCATGTCCCTCACTGTTACCTAGATCTAGCTAAATGTTAAGATGGAGTTCATGTCCCTCACTGTTACCTAGATCTAGCTAAATGTTAAGATGAGTCCATGTCCCTCACTGTTACCTAGATCTAGCTAAATGTTAAGATGAGTCCATGTCCCTCACTGTTACCTAGATCTAGCTAAATGTTAAGATGAGTCCATGTCCCTCACTGTTACCTAGATCTAGCTAAATGTTAAGATGAGTCCATGTCCCTCACTGTTACCTAGATCTAGCTAAATGTTAAGATGAGTCCATGTCCCTCACTGTTACCTAGATCTAGCTAAATGTTAAGATGAGTTCATGTCCCTCACTGTTACCTAGATCTAGCTAAATGTTATGATTCATGTCCCTCACTGTTACCTAGATCTAGCTAAATGTTAAGATGAGTTCATGTCCCTCACTGTTACCTAGATCTAGCTAAATGTTAAGATGAGTTCATGTCCCTCACTGTTACCTAGATCTAGCTAAATGTTAAGATGAGTTCATGTCCCTCACCGTTACCTAGATCTAGCTAAATGTTAAGATGAGTCTATGTCCCTCACTGTTACCTAGATCTAGCTAAATGTTAAGATGAGTCCATGTCCCTCACTGTTACCTAGATCTAGCTAAATGTTAAGATGAGTCCATGTCCCTCACTGTTACCTAGATCTAGCTAAATGTTAAGATGAGTCCATGTCCCTCACTGTTACCTAGATCTAGCTAAATGTTAAGATGAGTCCATGTCCCTCACTGTTACCTAGATCTAGCTAAATGTTAAGATGAGTCCATGTCCCTCACTGTTACCTAGATCTAGCTAAATGTTAAGATGAGTCCATGTCCCTCACTGTTACCTAGATCTAGCTAAATGTTAAGATGAGTCCATGTCCCTCACTGTTACCTAGATCTAGCTAAATGTTAAGATGAGTCCATGTCCCTCACTGTTACCTAGATCTAGCTAAATGTTAAGA